>NW_015637137.1:694772-696534 GCF_001515625.1 Sinocyclocheilus rhinocerous
TTTTGGCCGAGGACCTCTTAGACTTAAGTACGGTCCGCAGATCCGTCTTAGCCTTAGAGGCCCCCGACCTAGAGCGTCGCCTCGCCCCCATGTCGAGACACGGGGGAGCACGCGAGGCCACTCTCTGTTTTTGCGTGTCCCTGTATGAGGAGCTGGTACCCGGAGGGGGCTGCTCTCGCCCAGCAGCCCCCAGAGCTAGAGAGCGGCGAGGGAGAAACCGCTGGAACGCCGCCGCCTGTTTACGGGCCTCCTGGTACCTGTCGACGACCGAAGCTGCGAACCCCACGAGCGTAATCGCCGCTCCGCCTCGGCGGAAGCGGGACCCGCACCGCGGGGAACGCTCGCGAAGGCACCCTCAGCAAAGAGTGCCTTCCGGGAGCGGAGAACATGCATAGGAAGACGCTCGCAATGCGGGCAGTCAGCTCTCTCAAGAGCTGACTCAGCATGCTCTGCTCCCAGGCAGACAATGCACAAACTGTGTGTATTCCCACCCGTAATGAAACGCGGGCAGGGAGGAACACACAGTCTGAAACGCTGGCCACCTTCGCCCCTGCTCAAATGGTGTTTTTTCTCATGTGCTTTAGACATAATTTCTTTCTCTATCTCTCTTTATTTTTTTTTCTAAGGGACAGACAACACCAAATAAGACTCACAACTGACACACACACAGAGCGCTTGCTGAATGACAGAAAGCTGAAGCTGGTCTCACCGCACGTGCTTTTATAGCTTCCTGGTCATTACGTCACCCGCCCGTGACGTCTCGCCCATCTATTGGTCTGATTACACACGAGGTTCAGAGCCGGTCATGCTGAAGGGCGTTCCTCTAGCGTTCTCCGACGCAGCTCGAGTTCCTGAAGAGGAACTGTGCGTGTTGCGTTTATTCTGGGCTCACCTGCTTGCCTGTACATATTAGTTATGTATATTAATAATGTAGTGACCTGGCTACTGTTGTAAAATGTTGAGAGATTCAAACAAAAAGTAATAAAAAATAGAACAAAATAAAAAATAAAGACTGCAAGTGACGTCGCAAGCGGAAGCGCAAGTGTCTGAGAGTGCAAGTCTGAGAATGCAAGTATGAGAGTGCAAGTGCAAGGCTGCAGCCAGACCCTTTTAAATTTTTCAGCAGCAGGGAATGGTCAGGGTTGAAGTAAAATCAAAGAGCAAAATACAGAGATATCCTTACTAAAAACCTGGTCCAGAGCACTCAGGACCTCAGGCTGGGAGAAACATTACCTTCCAGGAGGATAATGACCATAGTGTAACCGAGGTTACTAGAGGTTAGTGACTGAGAAAAAAAAAACTTCAAATTAAACAACAAATTGAAAGCATGAAAGAGGCTAACAAAATAAAAATAATCATGTAAACAATTTTATTAATTATAAAATTATATATATATATATATGAAATATCGAAGGTTACAAGTATCTCCAATAACATTGTCTCACCTTGTGAAGTATCCAATGAGATTGCATTTGATTGACGTCACTAAATCTCTGCCATCGCGGCATTATTCTAATCCTGCACGTTCGAGATCTTTCTTTTCTCCATGAACTTCTGATGCGAGCAGATGCTTCTCGCTATCCCAGGAGATTCAGTGCTCCGAAATCAGAGAGAAGTAATGGTTCAGAGTGAAGCAGATTGTGCTGGAGAGTGACACGCATGAACGCGTATGATCTGGAATTTTCCTGTTCGGACTATGTACATGTGAATGAGTTATTTGGCCAGTTTCCCCCCCCACCCCCCCTTTTTGTGATGTCTGTAT
>NW_015637137.1:696577-700062 GCF_001515625.1 Sinocyclocheilus rhinocerous
CCTTTTTGTGATGTCTGTATGAGTTTGTGGAGTTCAGCTGCTCAATGTCACCTGATCTGGATGTGTATTGATCAAAGTACATGCATACAGAAAGTTCAGGAAGGAGTTGAGAAGATTCACGAAGCAGAATGATTCATTCTGCTTCGTGAATCGTCTCAACTCCTCCCTGCACTTTCTGTATGCACCTTGGTGGGATTGGACTGGTGAGCCACCTATTGAGCGAATCCTTAGAACTTCTTGTTGAAAGATACTGGAACTGAACTTGCTTGTCGTCGAACGGTAGGAGTGGAATTGCACAACAAACTCTCTTTTTTTGTCCTAATCCTGGATCAAATGCACAGACTGTGAATTACATCACATTCAAGGATCCTTTCTTTTGGAAACTGAATTTATGGACTGATTGTCATTTTCATTGGGGAAACGATTGACTTTGAGGTTTTACATTTCGTAGTGAATGAACTTTGGGTTTACAGGTTATTCAGACTGTAAATTTTGTTTTAATTTGTTAAACCGGTTGGAATTTGTGTTGATGTTGTGAGTGTTAATGTTCAAAGAGTGATAACTAATAGGGTTTACTTCAAGAACAAGTCCTTCAGACGTAGAAAAGACAGCAGGAGGTTTATTTTAAATAGTCTCAATCAATGCACAAACGAATGACATTTGCATTAATTTAATTCTGAACTGAAAATTAACCCACCTTTCCCACAAAGTGAACCAACTATCAAATCCCTGGAAAGAAAGAAAAAGTACAATTTAGTAATACATGGCGTGAACATTTCTGTGTCACTGCATTTATATGAAAGCAATTATTTTCTTTTGTGTTCAATACAGTTAAATCTTGTTCTTACTTCTAACAATGATTGTCTGAATTTGTTCACTCTTGTTGCACCATCTCTCTCTTTGGACAAACCTAGTCTTTTGAGTTCACTGGTCCAATTGTAGAGTCAACCCGAAATTTATACCACGGAAGTGGGTTACAAAAAGCTCACAGCTAAGACAACACAAGAGCAATTTAGGGACTACTCAGTAAATGCCCTTGAGTGGCCCAGCCATAGCCTTATTTGAACCCTATCAAACATCTCTGGAGAAACGTGAAAATGGCTGTCCAATGATAGTCCCCAACAAACATGACAGAGCTTGAGAGGATCTGCAGAGAAAAATGTCAGGAAACCCCAAAATCCAGGTGTGCAAAGCTTTTTGCATCATATCCAGTCCAAAAATACCCGAGACTGTAATTGCTGCCAAAGGTGCTTCAACTAAGTACTGAGTTAAGTGTAATTATTTCAGTTTTTACTTTTTAATCAATCTCCCAAGTATCACAAATCAGGATTTTGCACTATCATGAAGGGGTACAGAGTGTAGATTGTTGTGAAAAAAAATTTAAGCATTTTAGCATAAGGCTACAACCAGTGTTGAGGGTAACACATTACAAGTAATGCAAGTTACGTAATCATATTTTTTTTCAAGTAACTGGTAAATAAACACATTACTTTTTAATTTACTAGAAAATATCTGAATATTTTTTTTTAGTTGCTGACCTTCGATGATCCAGTTCAACCATACTAATAAGCAGTGTTGGGCAGTAACTAGTTACAGTAATAATATTACTTTGTGCAGTAACTAGTAGTGTAACTAATTACTAATAAGATATCAGTAATAATATTACAGTTACAATCCATAAAACTGTAACGAGGCTGCTTTAAGCAGGGATTGAACCCGGGTCTCTGGCGCTCTAAGAGTGTGAAATTACTCACTGAGCTACTCCCAGACAGTTAAACCCAAAAGCAGAAGAGCAAAAAGAGCCTTGAATCTTGAAAAAGTAAAAATAATCTTTACTAGAGAAACAAAGTACAAAATAAACAGAAAACTGAGCTTCCATCAAACAAAAAAAAAGACACAAGGGTCCAAAAAATACAAGAACAATCAAACCTAACTTGAGGACTGGCAACTGGATTCTCAGGAAGAATAGGCTCAAGACTGAACACAATAGCAGGGAACAAACAGACTTTTAAAGGGTCAAACACAGGTGTGGGGAATCAAAGCTGATGAGCAAGATACTCAACATGGTATGGGGCGATGGCGCCATCTGGAGGAGCAGAGAGACTAGAGTTCATAATACAAGCGCCATCTGCAGTACTAGAGGGAACATGACATAAAGGGCTCAAGGAGAGTGACCCATGCAGGCCAGGATGAAAACAGCAATGCAGAGATGAGCCCATTACAGGATCCCCTCCCCTAGGAACGGCTCCTGACGGTCTCCTCAGGCTTGGTGAAACTCTGAGATGAGAGCCTTATCCAAAATATCCCGAGCCGGAACCCAGGTCTGCTCCTCCGGGCCATAACCCTCCCAGTCTACCAGGTACTGAACCCTTTCACGTACCCGGTGGTAATCCAGCAGCCTGCGGACTGTGTACTGAGCTTCCGGCTTCGCTACCGTTCGGACGTTCTTGCTTACTGCTCTGCGCTTGAACAAACAACTGGTTTTAATCGAGAATCATGGAAAGTAGGATGGATTTTCATAGACCTGGGCAGGAGAAGACGAATGGAAACCGGGTTAATCTTTCTGAGGATCTTGAAGGGACCAATGTATCTTGGAGATCAATGTATCAGCCAGCAGGTAACACAATAGCAGGGAACAAACAGACTTATAAAGGGTCAAACACAGGTGTGGGGAATCAAAGCTGATGAGCAGGATACTGAACATGGTACGGGGCGATGGCGCCATCTGGAGGAGCAGAGAGACTAGAGTTCATAATACAAGCGCCATCTGCAGTACTGGAGGGAACATGACATAAAGGGCTCAAGGAGAGTGACCCCTGCAGGCCAGGATGAAAACAGCAATGCAGAGATGAGCCCATTACAGGATCCCCTCCCCTAGGAACGGCTCCTGACGGTCTCCTCAGGCTTGGTGAAACTCTGAGATGAGAGCCTTATCCAAAATATCCCGAGCCGGAACCCAGGTCCGCTCCTCCGGGCCATAACCCTCCCAGTCTACCAGGTACTGAACCCTTCCACATACCCGGCGGTAATCCAGCAGCCTGCGGACTGTGTACACTGGCTGACCATCAATCATGCGGGGAGCTGGGGCAGATTTACTGGCTGGAGACAAAGTAGAACAAACAACTGGTTTTAATCGAGAATCATGGAAAGTAGGATGGATTTTCATAGACCTGGGCAGGAGAAGACGAATGGAAACCGGGTTAATCTTTCTGAGGATCTTGAAGGGACCAATGTATCTTGGAGCCAGCTTACGGGATTCCACCCACAGGGGAAGATCTCGGGTAGAGAGCCACACTCTTTGTCCTGGACGAAATGAGGGTCCTGCCCTCCTGCTTTGGTTAGCCTGCCTCCGTTGGAGTCGGGTCGCCCTCACTAAGGCAGCACGCGCCCTCTTCCAGGAAAGTCGACAACGACGGACGAGCTGTGTGGCGGCTGGGACGTCAACCTCTGACTCCTGTCCAGGAAACAGAGGGGGGGGGGGGGGA
>NW_015637137.1:700558-726463 GCF_001515625.1 Sinocyclocheilus rhinocerous
AGCACCTAGAGATGACCTCTACAGCCCTGAATGTCAGCGGAGACCAGGACAACTAGATCAAGGGTTTTCAACCTTTTAGGACACGCGCCCCCCCAAGTTTGTCTAATTTCACTCGCGCCCCCCCAAGCACCCCCTCCCCACCCCTATTACTGTATTCACACCGAATTTCTTTAACATATACACAAATATCCATTAAAACTACAGACGTTACTTAAGAGCAGCGAGTGATTTTTCTTTTGTTCTTTTTGATTAACATTATTAACATAAGAAATGCACGGATCTGTTATACTGATGTACATTCGATATTTTCTTTACTGTAATTACGTTCACTTAAGACTGACTGTGCTTACGAGGATACTCGTCAAGACAGCCATTGGTGTGAACCTGCTGTCTGAGACGGCTTTGTTTGTGCGCTTCAGTTGTGAGCACGGTGTGCACAGAAACGATCTATCAGCACGTGAGTACCGCATTGAGATGTCTTGCGCTTAAATGGTTTAAAATGACTTTAATGTTTAAACTAGAAAGACTTAAAAACTTGTGACGTGACATGTGGCCAAGTATGGTGGCCCATACTTGGAATTAGTGCTCTGCATTTATCCCATCTAAAGTGCACACACACAGCAGTGAACACACACACACCGTGAACACACACCCGGAGCAGTGGGCAGCCATTTTTTTGCTGCAGCGCCCGGGGAGCAGTTGGGGGTTCGGAGCCTTGCTCAAGGGCACCTCAGTCGTGGTATTGAAGGTGGGAGAGAGCGCTGTACATTCACTCCCCCCACCTACAATCCCCTCAAAACGAGACTCGAACTCGCAACCTCTGGGTTACGAGTCCGACTCTCTAACCATTAGGCCACAACTCCCCCTTATGAGCGAATTCAGCCCAAATTAATTGAGAGCTCGAAGTGGATTGGTTGTCAGCAACCAGGCATCTCAGTGTCTTTTCGATGTCCTGATTTACCCTCTCAGTTTGGCCATTGGACTGGGGGTGGAAGCCAGAGGACATGCTGATGGAGGACCCAATGAGCCGACCAAACGCCTTCCAAAACCGGGACGTAAACTGTGGCCCCCGGTCCGAAACCATATCCTGGGGAAAGCCATGGATTCTGAACACGTTTCATCAGAAGTTCCACAGTTTGGTTAGCTGTGGGGAGCTTGGGTATGGGTAAGAGGTGACAAGTCTTAGAAAATCTATCCACCACCACCAGAATTACCATGTTTCCCTGAGACTGAGGTAAGCCTGTGACGAAATCCAGGGAGATGTGAGACCATGGAAGTCTTTGGATAGGCAGTGGGTGCATTAAACCATGAGGTTCTTGGCTCCTTGTACTGGGTGCACACTGGACAGGCAGAGACAAAGGCCCGAACATCTCTCTGTAACTTGGGCCACCAAAACTTCCTCTGAACCAGCTTGCAGGTTCTAGTGGTTCCTGGGTGTCCGGAGGGTAGGGAAGCATGTGCCCACTGCAAGACCTCAGAGCGCATACAGTTAGGGACAAAGAGACGCCCTACAGGGCCATTACCTAGACCAGGCTGTTGCTGTTGGGCTCTCCTGATGGCTGTCTCAATATCCCACTGGATGGGGGCTATCACCCTGGATATGGGGAGGATGGGTTCTGGGCAGGACTCCCTCTCAGGTGGCTCAAACTGCCTCAAGAGTGCATCTGGCTTGAGATTTTTGGAACCAGGGCGATAAGAGAGAATGAAATTAAACCGGTTAAAAAAGAGGGCCCAACGGGCTTGTCGTGAGTTTAACCTCTTGGCATCCCGAATGTAGGTGAGATTTCGATGGTCCGTCCAGATGAGGAATGGGTGTTTGGCCCCCTCAAGCCAGTGCCTCCACTCCTCCAACGCCATCTTAATGGCCAACAACTCCCGGTTCCCAATGTCATAATTTCTCTCTGTAGGGGTAAGACGGCGAGAGAAAAATGCACATGGGTGAAGCTTGTAATCACTCTTACTCTTCTGTGACAAGACCGCTCCTACCCCCACATCTGAGGCATCCACCTCCAGGACGAAGGGCAGCTCTGGGTCTGGAAGAGTTAGAATGGGAGAAGATGTGAAGCGTTGTTTCAGTGTATTGAAGACATGGTCAGCTCCGCCGGTCCACATGAATGGCCTGTTAGACTTCTTTGTGAGTGAGGAGAGAGGCTCTGCAACAGAACTCAAATTTCTTATGAACCTCCAGCAGAAATTAGAGAACCCCAGAAAGCGCTGTACCTGCTTGACTGAAGTGGGTCGGGCCAGTCCAAGACTGCTCGGATCTTGCCAGGATCCATCTGAAGGCTGCCCTTGGACACATGGAAGCTGAGAAATGAGACAGCTGGGACATAGAATTTGCTCTTCTCCAGTTTAACAAAGAGCTTGTGCTTCAGCAGCTGGGCCAGGATCTGTCTGACATGTTGAATGTGTTCTTGGAGGTTGCGGGAGAATATCAGAATATCATCCAAGTAAACAAACACAAATATATTAAGCATCTCTCTGAGAACATCATTAATAAATGCCTGGAAGACAGCAGGAGCATTAACCAGGCCGAATTGCATTACCTGGTAATCGTAGTGGCCTGTCGGGGTATTAAACGCAGTCTTCCATTCGTCCCCCTCCCGGTTCCTGACAAGATGGTATGCATTCCGAAGGTCCAGTTTGGTAAAGATGGTGGCCCCCTGCAGGATCTCAAAAGCTGTGGTCATAAGTGGGAGGGGGTAACGATTCTTGATTGTGATGTTATTTAAGCCTCAATAATCAATACAAGGTCTGAGACTATCATCCTTCTTTTCAACAAAGAAGAAACTGGCTCCTGCTGGTGATGTGGCTCCCGGTTCCTGACAAGATGGTATGCATTCCGAAGGTCCAGTTTGGTAAAGATGGTGGCCCCCTGCAGGATCTCAAAAGCTGTGGTCATAAGTGGGAGGGGGTAACGATTCTTGATTGTGATGTTATTTAAGCCTCAATAATCAATACAAGGTCTGAGACTATCATCCTTCTTTTCAACAAAGAAGAAACTGGCTCCTGCTGGTGATGTGGAAGGACGGATGAATCCACTATCCAGAGCTTCCTTCAGATACTTGTCCATAGCTAATCTCTCAGGGCCAGAGAGGGAAAAGAGCCTTCCACGGGGTGGGCAAGTTCCTGGCATAAGCTCAATAGCGCAGTCGTATGATCTGTGGGGGGGCAGTGTGGCAGCTTGGACTTTACTGAAGACTTCGAGGAGGTCCATGTATTCTGGGGGAACTCGGGATGGCTTGGGAGGGTGAGGTGGGGACTTGCTAGTGACTGGTTCCATCCTGCGAACAGCCATGACTTCCGTGGACAGGGCTTTGAGCCTAAAGACGGAGTTGCTCTTGGGATTGTCTGACAATGATTCTTGGAAAGACTTCAGCTCAGGGGAACAGCAGAAAGCAGTATTCGAGAGTTGGCAGTGTGTTCCCCACTCTGTGATGACTCCTCTGGACCAGTCAATATTCGGGTTATGAACAGTCAACCATGGGAAGAATTATAGGGAGTTTAGGAGTATGAATTAAGAAAAACTGTATCAATTCCTGGTGGTTCCCCACCTGTAGCTGAAGAGGTGGAGTGCACTGACTGACCCGACCCGATCCCAGTGGGCTGCCTTCAACTGCAGTAATGTTAAGGGGTTCTTGGAGAGTAACAGAGTGAATTGCAAGACTTTGGGGGTCCATGTATTCTGGGGGAACTCGGGATGGCTTGGGAGGGGGAGGTGGGGACTTGCTAGTGACTGGTTCCATCCTGGGAACAGCCATGACTTCCGTGGACAGGGCTTTGAGCCTAAAGACGGAGTTGCTCTTGGGATTGTCTGACAATGATTATTGGAAAGACTTCAGCTCAGGGGAACCGCAGAAAGCAGTATTCGAGAGTTGGCAGTGTGTTCCCCACTCTGTGATGACTCCTCTGGACCAGTCAATATTCTGGAACGAAAGTGACCTGGCTTGCCACAGTAGAGGCAGTATCTCTCTCTCATTCTCCTATTGCATTCGGCCTGGGATATCCGAGTCCCCCCCCCAACTGCATGGGTTCCTCCATGTCCATAAGAGGAGGAGGAGGTAATTTAACATGACTGGCGGCCTCAAGTAAGCTGGTCTCCCGCTGCCGGTCTAGCTGGCGTTCTCTGAGGCGATGGTCAACCCGGATAACTACATCAATGAGGGACTCGAGATCAGGGGCAGGGTCTCGGAATGCTAACTCGTCTTTGAGCTCTGACAACAAAGCATGGTGGAAGGTTGCTCTTAGGGCTCTTTGATCCCATCTACTCTCAGTAGCCAGGGTACGAAACTCTATGGCGAACTCAGCTGCGCTTCGGGTACCTTGAGAGAGATTCAGCAGGCGATGATCCACATCTCCCCCACTGCCTTACCGATGAGGAGGGTAATGATGTAGGCCACCTAACTGCTCACAGTAGGAAAACTACTGGGTTGAAGTTGAAAGGTCAGAGTACACTGGGTAATAAATCCTCTGCATCTCTCAGGGCCTCCATCAAACCTCTCTGAGGCTGGTAATCTGGGCTCAGAAGGGAGTGTCACCATGGATCTAGGTTGAGCATCAGGAGACTGTTGGGGTTCTTGGGGTGAAGAGGCCTGGGACTGAAGGCTCAAAAGTTGGACAATCTGAGACAGAGTTTGATCATGTCGTTGAATGGTAGTGGCTTGCTCAGAGAAATTACTCACTGAGCTACTCCTAGACAGTTAATCCCAAAAGCCAAGGGACTTGAATCTTCAAAAAGTAACAAATAATCTTTACTAGAGAAACAAAGTACAAAATAAATATGGAAAACTGAGCTTCCATCAAACAAAAAAAGACACAAGGGTCCAAAAAATACAAGAACAATCAACCTAACTTGAGGACTGGCAACTGGATACTCAGGAAGAATAGGCTCAAGACTGAACTCAATAGCAGGGAACAAACAGACTTATAAAGGGTCAAACACAGGTGTGGGGAATCAAAGTTGATGAGCAGGATACTGAACATGGTATGGGGCGATGGCGCCATCTAGAGGAGCGGAGAGACTAGAGTTCATAATACAAGCGCCATCTGCAGTACTAGAGGGAACATGACATAAAGGGCTCAAGGAGAGTGACCCCTGCAGGCCAGGATGAAAACAGAAATGCAGAGACGAGCCCATTAAAAAAACAGTTCATTACTTAGTTACTTTTGATGCCTCAACCCCTATTGATTTGAAGTCCAACAATCCAATAATTCCTATATTTATTTTCATAATTTTCACGACTCACACAGGCACATGAATCACCAGTGCTGCAGGCAAGCTTGAAATATGGATAAGTTTACATTCAGCAGGAAGCATTGCGATTACATTGATTTTGTGAGAAGGAAAGATGATCTGAACACAGATGTGTACGTTGTGGCATTACTATACTCTGGCATTACATGGCTTGCCCACCCACATCCCTCTGATCCCGATATAAATTGTAGTCTATTATTATAATTAAACATCTTTTTAGGAAACAAAACATTTTCATATGAATTTATGTGATTTCTTTTGATAAAATACTTCATGAAATATAATTGTATATGGGTAACAGAGAAATTATAGCTACAATTAGCTTCAAGCACAATTAATGACAGTAATACAACACTTTATCCTAAACATCACTATCAATCACCATTGAGCATTTGTGATAACTTATGACTGCGATCCAGTATGGATTTTGGTCAAATGATGAGGCAGAAATATATTGTTAGTAACATTTCAGAAGAATTTTATGGGTAAGGTAAGCAATAACAACTGTGCGGCGTGAAGGAAAAGTAATGTAACTAGTAGTGTAACTAATTACTGTTGCCAGAAAGTAATAAATAATGTAATAATAGAGTAATAACTTGTAACAAGTAATAAATAAAAATTTTTGAGTAACGAGCCCAACATGCTAATAAGCAAAAATGACTTCTCCTGCGTCCTATACGTCATGCAATCCAGAATGGCAGCACAGCTGAAACGTGAATTTACATTTCCTTCAGCCTGAGTCTTATTCATTCACTTTTGGTGTGAAAGGACCTTTACACTGCCAAAAATAGAGCTTTTTTTATTATTAAAAACAAGCAAGCAATCCCAGCCCAGATGAGAAAAAGTTACGGAAAAGTAGTGTAACACATTACTTTCCATAAAAAATAACTACAATGAGTTAATTTTTCGGGAGTAATGCAATATTGTAATGCAATACTTTTAAAAGTAGCTTTCCCATTCACTGGCTACAACATACAATGTGAAAAAAAATTAATACTTTCTGAATGCCCTGTACAGTAGGGGGGTACAAAATTAGGCACCATTTATATGTACCTAATGAAATGGAGTCCAAACAACTGAGAATATTCTCAGTTGTTTGGACTCCATTTCATTAGGTACATATAAATGGTGCCGAATTTTGTACCCACCTACTGTATATATATTGTTACACCCCATTGGACTTTTGTTCTGTTTTCATCCCTCATGTGCTCTGAGTGACCTAGTTTCCCTCATATTTTTTTATTGTGTCATTTAGTTCAGGTGTGTGTCATTAATTATCTTAATTTGCTCCAGTATTTAAAGTGTAGTCTGTCCTGTCTTCCTTTGTCCGGTATTTTTGATGTTACCCTGTGTGTTAGACCCTCTTCCTCGTGTGGATTACCATTAAAAGGATTTGTTGGTATAATCTTCGTCGTACTTTCGTCTACCTAACAGCAGTATCGTGACATGGTGACCGTGATTTCACCAAGTACAACATGTTCCTGGATCAACATCCTTGTTGATCCTGGAACAACATTCCAATTAACCAATCAGAATTGAGGGATAACTTTTCAGGAAATATCTGTTTTAGGCTTACGATCAGGGTTAGGTGCTTCTACACCCTTGTTAATCAGCTATCTTTTCCCACTGGTTTTAGGAATAAATTATGGGTAGGGTTAGGTTTAGGGGTAGGGATTGGGTTTAGTCTATATTTTGGACAGTAATGTTGATCCAGGATCAACAAAAGATGTTGATCCAGGAACATGTCTTATTTGGCAAAATCACGGCGACCATCGTGACATATATACTGGGATTCAGTATATATTTAAGAATATAAGCACTGTCTGTTTTTTTTGTTTTTTTTCAGATTAAAGCAATATCACACAAGCAATAGTGCTATTGTTCAAGTTGCAAGTTGCATGTTAATAAAGAAAGAGTTCACCTACTTATCAAATAAGCCAGTATGCTGCCCTGCTCTCCACTTGAACCCCTATGGTAGGAACATCTCCAAAAAAGACCCTCATGGTAGAACAGAAGGGAGTTTTCAGCCTGATTGCTACTGTCTGGTTGTGCTTGAGAGAAATCCTAATGAATAAGATGATAAACAAATGAGTAAATAAGATGATAAATAAATGTTCCTTCTAAATTGATATTGTTCCAAATATATTAATCCTACTGAACATTTACCATCATGTTTGGTTTTTTGATACTGGTGTCCCTACAAGGTTTAACTAGCTTAAGAAGCAAACCTTCTTTAGTCAGCCAGCTTCTTTAGAAAGACTATGCTGGCTGACCAGCATTTTTTGTTTGTGAACTACATGGCTGTGCTGGTCCACAGCATAAAATTAATGTAAATTCATGTAAATTCATACAAAAATAAAAGTTCTTATTGGCATCTATGGAGTAGGCTACCTTTAACATCTATGGAACCTTTCCATTGCACAGACGGTTGTAGTTGAACAAGATTATTTAGATTATTTAAATGTTCTTTTACTCTATGAAAGAAATGGTTCTTTTAAGAGCTTTTCAGTTCTTTGAGCAACCAAAAATGTTTCTTCTGTAGCATCACTGCTAAAACCTTCTCTTAAAATTTTTGTTTTTAAGAGTGTAAACTGGTATTTTATTAAAAGAAAGCAAATGTTTCTTTCTCAAATGTTGTTGTTTCAGTGAAAGATATCAACTACAATATAATGCAGGCTTATGGTTCTGGTCCCAGGTGGATTAATTAATTCTTTGTATGTTTGATTTGTCAGACAAAATTAATTGGTGAATTCTCTGATAAATCATTTAAATGTATAGTTAAAGTCTAATCAAACACATGGACAGATCTTTTTCAAATATGGCAAATATGTCCGAGCCTTACCTTTGTGACTTTCCATAATTTGAAAAGTGCAGCACCTCCACAAGATTCAGATGCCATAAGCCAGTAATCAGACCCAAGAGATCCCAGGAGGAACACTGAGCTTAGAGCTCCAAAAAATCCAGCCAGGAACTGTAAAACTACCAGACGCATAGCTGCTGAACAACAATTTTCCCAGTCTCTCAATTTTAAATGCTCACATTACTAGTTGGTTTGTGTTACCAACACTGTCCAGCTGGTTTGCTTATCTGTCTACATTATTTATTGTCCTTCAAATGTTTGGTTCTGTCTCTCACTGGTGTGGCCACTGTGCAATGACCAATGACAAGAAAAGGACCAGACTCCACTATTCTTAGAGTCTAGCTGTAGGGAGGGACTTATTTAAAAATAGAAGTCTGATCCAATTCAACAAAATAAATAATGTCTAAAAAAATAATCTGTTTATGTGACTGAAGAGACCAACTGGATGTGACTGAAATTAATTTTCAATCAATAATTGTAGCACTACTGATATCAAGTTGCACTGCCATCAGAGCACATTGGATTTTCATGAAGGAATCTATACTGGTGAGGTAATGGTATAGAAAATAGCATCTGTCTTCATGTGTTGCTAGAGTCAGTATTTAGTTACCTTCTTTAATAAAAATAGCTGTGCGACTGTGAAAAGTTTATTTAACTGTGAAATGGATCTATACATGTCTCAAGACACCAATGTATTAATTAAATGCAGTCATGTTCTTGTGAAATAGTTATGCTGAAACATTAACTAGTGTTGTCCGTTTTAAATTATATGAAAATAAACCCATAAGTGCACTTTAGCATGACAGATTCTTCATCTGTCATCTCAAAGCAGTGAATTTCACTGTAAATAAATAATTAAAACAAATTATTTGAGTGCATTTTACAGGAAAATACTATCCCAGTCTTCCTACTTTCATGTTTGATTCAGTGTGTTATTTGCTGTTTCACTGTAATTGTTTGTAAAATGTACTTGCAATTTCTGAGTGACAGTTGTTTCATTACATACATGTGTGTGTGTGTGTGTGTGTGTGTGAGACATGTGTACCTGTTTTTCTATTCTGGTGGGGACTTAAACCTGAATACACACAGACTCATGGGGACTCGTGTCACGGTGGGGACCTAAATTGAGGTCCCCACGGGGAAACAAGCAAATAAA
Source organism: Sinocyclocheilus rhinocerous (assembly GCF_001515625.1). Lineage (NCBI taxonomy): Eukaryota > Metazoa > Chordata > Actinopteri > Cypriniformes > Cyprinidae > Sinocyclocheilus > Sinocyclocheilus rhinocerous. The sequence goes on from NW_015637137.1 coordinate 709,829, forward strand.
TCGCACAGGGGACCTAAATTGAGGTCCCCACGGGTAAACAAGCAAATAAATCGCACAGAATTAAGTTTTTTGAGAATTTAAAAATGCTAAAAGTTTCCTGTAAGGGGTAGGTTTAGGTGTAGGGTTGGTGTAGGGCGATAGAAAATATGGTCTGTACAGTAGAAAAAGCATTACGCCTATGGAGAGTCCCCACAAGGATAGCAAACCAGACGTGTGTGTGTGTGTGTGTGTGTGTGTGTTTTGTAGAAAATCATTTCTGGACAGATATTAAGTTTAGAGCACCATACAGTTCTCAGTGTAAAAACATAACATACTGAGTTGAGTGCATCTGCAAATATAGTGATTTATCACTATTATAGTGACTCATGAAGATACATATGTTAAATATGCAAAATAGCAGTTTACCCTTGTTTTACACTAACAGCCATGGGAATATTAATCAAATACACATTTATATTAAATACACATTCGCATGAATCTATGTAAATAGGTGATATGAAAATTATTATCTATCCACCTAAGAAAAGATTCATGAGCCAGTTTATGCTATTTATAGAAATAATAGGGCTGCAGTATTAATTTGATCTTGAGGCTAAGAAAGACCTTTGAGGTTCACCTCTTTCTCTAAAATAACAGTCTGTTATTGAGCTCATTGTAGATGCACCAGTTATCTAAGGTGAGATTTTTAATCGACATCCTCTGATGTCCATAAGTACAAATACATCAGCTGTATTAGCTTTCTGTATAGATTTAACAATTCACAAATGCTCTTCTTCCAGACCATACATCATGAGTTTAATCTTATTTAGTATTATTCAATATTAATAATTTATTGCCCAAAACAATGGATTTCTATTTCTGTTACCTCTACATTTTTGTTTCACGATTTTATGATTTTACTGTTTATATTTCTGCTAAATGTCCAATAAAACATACACAAAACATTCACCTCATATATTGTGACAACATGCCCCACTGTATGAACTGTGTCTTATTCCAAAGTATAATAGTCAAAAATAAACTTAATTTGAGCAATATTTACTGGAGTAAAAAGTATGACAACTAGCCCTAGTGTAGGGTATTTTGATCATTTATTGTCATGTTATTGTAAGAAAAAAGAGACTGCTTTTGATTTAGTCTCAAATCGTTTTGTATTATAAAATGATTTTATAATGAAAACTATGAACACAAAATTCTTCTTTATATTTCATGGTATAACATTGTTTCCAATATAGGGTAACCTGCTGCATCGTGTAATATCTAATTTGTACAAACATTGTATGGCTGGTGGTAAATGATAGGCTGCTACTCCAAACAGAAAGTGAAATAAAATTAAATGAAAACTGTGACTGTGACAGTTTTTTAACAACCATCCACAAGATGGCAATATAGTTCTTGGAACCCATGATCTCACATATTTTGTGAGGAATAAGACTTGTGATTGCAGAAGCATTGCACTATGAAACGAGGATCAATCCCACCAGTATAATTTGTAGACTAATCATAATCGGAGATATACTGCCTCTCTTCAAATACACCCATGAACCACATTACTGTCCAATTCAAATAAATGTCTCACTTAATGGTCCTGCAAATTTTCGATAAGAGATGCTGTCGTTAAGCTTCAGTGTAACTTAACTGACTACTAGTATATAATATGCACATAAACAAATAACACAATTAAAGATATTATGTTTATAACTCTGTCACAATCATAATTAAACTAATTAAGTGCAAACCAGTATTTTCAACTATTATATATATATATATAATAGTTGAAAATATATATTATTATTATTATTATTATTATTATTAGTGCGTTGTCTTGTATAAACAATATTTCGTGTTTGTGCCTGCACGTGTAGTTGCGGAGAGAGCGCGTGGGAAAGGCGGGGCCGAGCAGGGTGGCGTCACGCATAAGGGCGGGGCCACACTATGCAGCAGCGCAAGGAAGAGCGAGAGGCAGCGCGCTGGAATTTGGCAACAGAGCTTTGCATGCATCACAACTCGTCCGATGGTAGTATGGATTGACACAGCGCCCACTGAGATGTGAGTACATTTGATTTGTGAAACATTCGGAACAGTCAGTCAGGTTCTTTGTTGGTTACACAACCAAAGAAACAACCATAAAGTAATCTGTGTTGTTTGTATGCTCTGTAGTGCGCAGGGAGGCGAACTGGAGATAAGTTACATTTTGTTTGTATGACTTGGCTGCGATGCCATTTTATAATCGCGTTCGGAATTTTCTGTAAAATAACCGCCAGACACTGCCTGCCAAATCGAAAGCTACTAATGTTTCTTTGGGGGAAACACTGAAACGTCTTTCATAGGCAGAGGGTGAAAGTATGTATGCATGCAGTGTGACCTGAAAGGCCAGTGTTCGCTGATCTCACGTTTAAATTGTACTATGACTGTGAAACAGGGCCATTCTGAGCTGTCCATGATTTGACTAAATCCCAGTGCTTCTATAATTGCCTTGTAAACTTGAGAACATTCATTATATATGTCATTGCTTAATTGGATGTTTACTGTCTTAACCCTTTAATATCCAGATTGTGTTCTAGGAAAATATGAAATATGACAATGTACTTTATTTATACTCTAAATGCAATTTTAAAAGATGTTTGCGTATGGTTAAATCATTTTATGATGTTTTTAATAGTTATTTTCCATGGTGTTTTAGTAATTTCTAATTATATTTTTAATGGTTATTTTATTCGTAACAGTAACAACATCCATATAATTATACATTAGTAATCTGTATGCCAAAACTTAAAGGGGTCATATGATACGATTTCAATTTTTTCTTTCTCTTTGAAGTGTTACAAGCTCTTGGAGCATAAAGAAGATCTGTAAAGTTGCAAAGACTAAAGTCTCAAATCCAAAGAGATATTCTTTATAAAATTTAAGAGTCAACCACGCCTACCTAAAACGGCTCGTTCTAACACGCCCCCACATATCTACATCACGATGTGGGACAATTTGCATAACGCCGCCCAAATGTTCAATCAAAGAAAGAAGGCGTAACTTTTATCCTCGCTGTAGTATTGTTCGCTTACTGATTGTTTGGAATTATAAATATGAGCATAGTTCGTCTGTTAATATCACATGCAAATTTTTGTATTTTTTTTAATTTGTTACTCAGACGCAGGCAGTGCAAAAATGAAAAAAGATGAGACAAAAAAGTAATATAGCCAAAACAACCACATAGCCGCTCTTTAGTGTAGATGCATGTTGATTTTATCAGACGATGCCACGATTATAAATGAGAGTGACTCCTGGTTAACATGTATTAAAAGGGGTCGTGTTTAGTCACTATTTAGTGTGGTATTTTTTGACAATATTCACTCATTATGACAGTAAAATAGGGCATTCTAAGTCAATATACTGCAGTATTTCCTCTCTCAATCAGTAGAAAATATGGTTAACACCCGGTCATGCATGAAAAAAAAAATACCGTCATGTACCGTGAAACCGGTATAATTTTGAAAAATACCGTGATATAAATTTTTGGTCATACCGCCCAGCACTACTTAAACCGCATAAACGCATTGCATTACACCAAATACACAAAATAATGTTCTTTTTAGCAACATCATATGACCCCTTTAATGCCAAAAAAGAGAAAGAAAAAAGAAAGAAAGAAATATTGCAGTGATTACTTGGCCAAACATGTCCTTGCTGTGTTATTGACTCTTGAATAACACTCTGCAGAGTTTCGAACCTACAACCTTTTTTGGTGACCAACTAATTTTTTTACAGTGCTGCAATACCCACATCAACTATTTTTATGAAGATAACTCCAAAGAGAAATGTTGATGCAATGGAGTGCAATGGCTAATTTCTGTTTGTTTACAGGCAAATGTTTTTTTTTATCCATTTGGTAGCATGTTCTGCATATTTGCGAGAATTAGAGTGAGACTTGTTTTTAAAAAGTGAGACTTAAAGTTCACCTAATAATGGGCTCTTTAGAAAATCTGATCAGTTTTGTCTGATAACCAGAAATTCCTTCCATAAACAAAGCCCTAATAGGTTTGGACTGGTTTGCTCCTGGTTGGAGTTTGATATTTCATGAAGCTGGCAGGCTGTTGCATAAGTACAGTTCAAATGCATTGTGCTTGATCACACTTCGTTTGGGGATTTGTTGTAGTTTCACTCAGCTGAGAGGAAAACATGGGCCATGTGCAGGCACCACACAGCAGCGTTAAGTGGCGTTTTACATTAAGACTTCATGACTGTACAGGCCAGGCCCTGTAAAAGCAAGTAGAAGATGCATTTCTTGGTTTTATGTAGGGCTGCAACAACTAATCGATAAAATCGATTATTATCGATAATGAAAATAATCGACAACGATTCTCATTATCGATTAGTCGGGTCTGCCCAAGGTGCACGTCCAACTTCAGCCGGTCGCGTCAAATTACAGCACTGAATAGCGCATTATGGACAAAATGCATCTAAAAATAGTGGAGGAAACAGAATGAGATGCTGCAGGAGAAGTACGTGATCCAAGCTGCCCAAAACTTGAGAATTCTTTACTAATCGATTATCAAAATAATCGTTAGTTGCAGCCCTAGTTTTATGGTTATATAATACATGTCTTGTTTTTCAATTACTTTACCTCAGCAAAAAATTCCCCTTTAATAAGTGAGACAAAGTAAGATGTGTTTGTCTAAGTCAGTTTGGTTGTATTTTAGGGCATGATTACACTTGGCAGGTTTGCAGTTTGACTGAAATATGAAAGCAGTGTGGACCTAAGACATCTAAATGAACCAAAAACAGGATGTAATGTCACAAGATGTGACCTGAAAAAGGCAAAAATGTTCAAGCGTACATGGTTCTTCTCATCATAGGAGCTATTGTTGGCCATTACAGTTTGGTACAGGCGTCAGAACAGCCGTCTCATTACAGCAGATTTACATGTGTCCAACTGAGGTATTCTTTATAAGCTCTTAGTGAGTTATCAGCTGGTAGAAATACCACCATATGTATACATGTACATCGAGCACATTTATCCCAGCACACATTGTTTTGGATGATTGGTAATTTCACAAAATATGATGTGTACTATTCGGTGAACTTGCCGATCATCCAAAACAATGTTGTGATAAGGCTAAATGCACTCATCCGATCAGGGGTGCATTTAACAAAACCATTGTTAGTAACTATGGTCATTAGTTCCATTGAACTCTATTGGTAACAATGGAACTTGCGACCATAGTTGCTTTTGGGAAACACACCCCAGGTTGTGACCGTATCCTTATACTTTTTGTTTTTTATCTTTAAATTCGGTGACAGTGTGAATGCTAAGAAAACCCGAAATAAACATTAGGGCTGAAACAATAAGTTGACATTATCAACAATGTAGACAATTTCAAATTTCTGTTGTTGAGTAGCCGTTTGATCTCATATGACCTAATAAATGTAAGAGCCTGCAATAATGTGGTTTGACCAGTGTGATGCTGTAGAGCAAGACTTTAATTCAGCCCTCCTGGATGCAATTCAGGAGAAGACACAGCGCTTCAGAGCAAACGCAGCCGAACTTGAAGCTGCTGAGCGGCGTTTGGAGGAATATGTAAATATATGCTGCACGCTTTCCTCTTAATCACAAAATAAACACAACAAAAACTGACAGCGGTGAGAAAGCAGCAGTTTTTCTGTTTGGTCGATGTGTTCGAGGCGGGACTTTTATTATGACGGCGCTGAGAACGGCAGTGTCTGAGCACACAGTGCTCACATTCTCCCATCTTGTTCGCTGTCGTCGTTCAGTTCTGTCTAATATAGATAGAAGTCTATCTAATAATCAGATAGAACTGTTAAACAAAGGAATTAAAATGTATACAAAAAAGTATTATAACGATTGCTTTAATATTATTAGTAATAGAAAGGCAAACATTATAATACTTTCTTGTTTGCCGTCAGCATTCAGCAAATATGCATTTATATAATTTAAACAAATCTTTGAATGACTAATGAACATTTAATTTCACAAACCTTGCAGACTTAGTCGAATCTAGTTGAGATCTTGTGAAGTGTGCATTTTTATGCAGCATGATCGCCTGTTCGCGTGACGGTCGGTCTGAGTGAATTGAATGCTTTAAACTTTAAACTCATGATTTAAAATTATGCTGTGCTTTATGCATTTGCTCACTGTCATATTGATGTCATTTTCATTGCGTGCTGTATGTAAAATGAGTGTTACATTGGCTTTATTTGAAAAAAAAAAAAAAACAAGATTGCCAGTGCACACAGACTTCCCTGAATACTGAGTGCCCTGTTGGTTACAGTGTTTACTTCCTTTTTAATTAGATTTTTATTAAATATTTATTTATTTGTGAAAAATGCTTTGTCTTCTAAAGTATAAGTATGTTTATTTTACACAATTGTTTTTAATCCATTTTCAAATGATTTAAAATGTCTTAAATATAAATTAAAATAAATAAAATTATATCGGCCATCGGCCTCCCTGCTTTCCAAGATATCGGCATCGGCTGTCTAAAAACCCATATCGGTCGACCACTATTAAGAACGCATCTGATTACAGCGATGTGGATGTTTGTATGAGCTCAGCAGTTCGGTACTCCAGTAAAGTCCAGTCACGTAAAGTTTATTTATATAGCACTTTATGCAATAACCTTAAATCAAAACCAGAGTTAGTGTCACTTTTAGTTAGAATTACAACTTGATTTGCTGTTATAAAGCAGCTCTCCAGTGTGGAGCTAGCTAGTGATATAATCTTTTTATTAGTGGGGGAAAAAAATATTTCATTAAAGTGATCGTTTGGTTTGCAGAGATCAATCTTGATCTAGCTCAGGACTGTTTTGATTATCACGACCCTGTAAGGTATTTTAAAAGAGACTGTTATGAATAATCTCAAAAATAAAAATAAAACATCTTATCTTTATTTTGTTTCTTATCCATGTGACTTACAAAAAGAGATGTTAGGCAGAATTATGTCATTCAGTTACTTTTTCATATAGCTAACAACCCTCTACGGACACCTTGGCAATTGAATCGCCATTGGCTAGTACATTTTTTTTGTTTACTCGCCAGACTATATATATACAGTGGGTACGGAAAGTATTCAGACCCCCTTAAATTTTTCACTCTTTGTTATATTGCAGCCATTTGCTAAAATCATTTAAGTTAATTTTTTTTCCTCATTAATGTACACACAGCACCCCATATTGACAGAAATTTTAGCAAATGGCTGCAATATAACAAAGAGTGAAAAATTTAAGGGGGTCTGAATACTTTCCGTACCCACTGTATATATATATATATACAAAACTGTGCCATTTTACAAACACACACACACACACATATATACAATGTTTGTAAAATGGCACAGCTTTTTAAATATCTGAAAGTACCCTCTTAACATCAGTCAGTCAAGCAGTCAAGCATTATAATATGATAATCAAGTATTGTTTAATAATAGAAGTTTAGTAATTACAATTAAAACTTGGTAACTATGTATGAATGCAAATTAGTCATTTTAACTGAACATAGGACTGGTGGTGGTGCTTTTTTTTTTGGTCATTCGGGGAAAAAATTGGGGAATGGGAAAAACCGAACAATAATACTGATAAGATAATAATAATAATAATATATGAATTCTACTAGTAAGAACAATATAAAACACACCAAGGATTAACAAGCTGCTGGATTCATGAATGTTAATCAGGTTGTGTGCGTTCGCTGGAACTGATTTGCTGAAATCAAAACAGGGACGATAATAAGTGAGCGCCAAGCCAATAAGATTTCATTGCGCATTAGTTCCGCCCCTACCGGAGAACCCGGCAGTTCTTAAAAGCTGAAGAAGTCCAATGGAACTCCGTTATTTTGACAGAAAAATACAACAAAGAATATTGTTTATATGTAGCGCATCAATTCTGCATGTTATGTAAGACTCTCTCTCTCTCTCTCTCTCTCTCACTTTGCGCGTGTGAGAGAAAGCGACGGCGAGTCGTGCGCCTTCACACTACAGTTTACGTTACGCCAAATACACCACATCCATTCAGCTGCTCATCCATTGAGATGAAATGAAAAATATCACAGATCGCTTGACAGAGAATGAAACTCTGAAGCGCTCAGAGTGTTTGGCGCACATCCATTCAGATGAACTGAAAAACAGCACAGATCGCTTGGCGGAGAGTGAAACTCTGAAGCGCTCAGTCAGAGTGTTCTGTGAGTGAAAATATATCTGTGCTAAACTTATACTTCGCCTCCAACTCACACACTGGCGAGTAAAATCTGAGAATTTATTAGCCATTCATTGGCTGATATTAGACCATTAGACCAGATAAATAGATCATTTAGTCGCCCAGAGTGAAGATTTAGTCGCATATGCGAGTGATTTACTCGCAATGTAGAGGGTTGAGCTAATTAAATGGTAAATGAGAGAGTTTCTCTGTCATCTCATTTTGTGTGCGAAATATGTTTATTTGTATAAATTAATTGTATAATAATTGTAATTACATAATATGATTAAGTGACTACCTTCATTTATTTGTTAGAATATGTATAACTCAATATTTTAACTATTGCAAAAGCTGAATAATCAACCGAAGTTTACAGATTAATCAGTGAAATAATCGATGATTAGTCGATTAATCGTTGTAATAATCATTAGATAAATTGATTATCGAAATAATCGTTTGTTGCAGCCCTAATAAACACATCATTTACTTGTTTTGGTCCAGACTCCAGACCAAAAGAAACAAGAAAAACAAACTACTACTATTGTAAACCTGCTTAGATGGCTGATAAAAATTACCCTCTTTATCAGCATCGCCTCAACCCAGGTCACATGTTGTGTTGTGTCATGTCATGTCTGTGAGTCAGATATAACACTTTCCTCTGGTGGTGTGAGCTGTTTGATTATTCCCCTTCACTACCTGAAAAGGCACCTTCAAAAGATTTACAGACTGAGAATTTCAATCACAGAGACATGTTATTCTCTTAAAGATTGGCAGCATCCTCAAGAGATGCTGCAGCCCTGTGCCAGGTTTTCAGAGTATCTATTTTTTTTCTTATGGCTCCTAGAGACCATTAGGCCCAGCCTGGGAAGCACTTTGCCACTGAGGTTATGTAAACTGGAAAAAATTCATAAATCAAGTTGAAATAAAATCTATTATGTTATGATAAATATTTGAACTAGACTGATCATCTTTATTTTGAGGAGAGTTTTCTTTTTGTTTATCTTTAAATTGGTAACATTTTATTCTAAGCTTCTGTTGCATGCTGAACACGAAGGGGCTCATGCTGAGCTGAGATGCATGATGGGATACATGCTGTGGTTCACATGGAATCGAATTAGGGTCTGTCTTCGTGTTATTTCTATAATGACTCAGCTTCTTCAACTCTGCCTGCAGGCTGGGAGCAGATCAGAACCGATCTGTGGAACATTTGTTGTTGAACTTATGCCATGGAGCTTCCCAAGACTTGCCCACTAGTTATGCAACACAGGCCTGCATTATTGATATTTTTTTGGATATAAGATATTGTGGAACTAAAAGGTCTGTCTGCTCCTATTTCTGCCCTGGAAAAGCACTTGTATGATTGTAAACGTGACGGTGTGGAAAGGTCCTCTACCATATGCTATGTTGAGGCAAGGATGTTATGTAATTGTGGTCCTAATGCGGACCATTTCCATGAAATGTTCCTTCTCCAGTCATGTGCATGATGGAGTCTTGAAAGCAATCTGGGATGAATAATAAATGTGAAACTCTTACCAGAAACAGCTGTTTTGTAATGACCACTAATATACTATTTTAGGATACTAGCTAATTAGTGCAAAAACATAAAATGATTTTGTATTTGTATTAAATGTTGAACTCTGAATATGTATAAAAAGGAGGCCACATGCTCCAGTAGCTCATGTACCTTTTATAGCTCTGTAAAAATGTGACATTCTGGCTTAACAACCCACCAAGCATGCCTTACTACCATAAATTCGGGATGACATAATTATAAGAACAACTAGTTGGTGCGTTGCCTTAATGATTAGTTGTTGTTGTTTTTTGTCTTAAGGAAGCTCTCTATAATTAGGGTGGTCAAACTTTGGTTTCTTAGGGTCTGTTTACTTAAGGCTTGTTCTTGTGTTTAAAAACAGCTGGATGGAGTACAATGGAAAAGAAGAGAATGTTGTTAAAGTGGAACAACTTTTTACTTCAAGTAGTTGTAAAAATGTAACCAAAATTAAACAAGGACAGTAGAGAAATGCGGTTCGGTTCATGCAGTCAACGACGAATACAGTCAGTCATAGGTGATCAATCCAAATCCAAATCCAATGCAACGCTAACCATCACGACAGGAAAGAGCAGAAGAAGAGACGATCTACGCACCAACTCAAAACAAGAACGGTGAGTTCAGATAGCATGCCGGATATAAATCGGAACCGGTTTTTTGTTTTATTTTGGCCGATCTCTATTCCAGAATTGCACACAAACTGCATTGCAATCATTTCCCAAAATGTAATTTGTGTGGAATTTGTATGAGGTCTGTAAAGAGGAGAAAATACTGTATCAGGCAGATCAAGCTCAATGTTCGCGATGCTCAAAATATAGGAAGACAAATATGTAGGGGTTTATATAAATGTATCTCTGAGAGGAACTGACCATCTTCAGAAATGTTTCAATGGCATTTTCTTTTCATCTTACCGACATATACTGCATATAGGTTGTTTGCAATCACGTGATTCTGATGACGCGCGAAATGCAGCTGGAGGGCAGGAAGTGATTTTTCTCCATAGAAATCACTAGCAGAAACTCAAAATGCCAGTGTTTTGCATTGTTTATGGATGCTCAAATCGGACAAACCAAGAAACCACAAGGAGCTTTTATCGTGTAAGAAAATGTGTTGTTCATAAGGGGGGAAAAGTCAAGAAATCGACTGAAAAACGCAGGAGAACTTTTCCACGACATTCTAATTTATTGAGATGACCTGTATTTAAAAACGTTAATGTTAGGTGGGATTAATCGCAAATAATTTCAGAAAAATGTGCGATTAATTAGTTAATTTTTGTAACTTTATATATAAAGTCCCATGCCTACTGGAAATCAATATAGACATGGATTTTTTTCTAATAAATTTTTTTGTGTAATTGTAATCATGAAGGACAGAATTGCAGAGAAAACACTGTAATATAATGTATGTGCATGCATTGCTTATGTGTGAAATTATGCAAGTGGTTCCTGATTTCATATTCCTTTTTTTGGCCTTTAGTAATTTCCTAGTGCTTTCCTAAGAGGTTTAGACAATTTTAGGACGGTTACTATTCTTTTTCTTCTCTAGAGTTTTATTGTTGTTGATGTTGTTTTAATACATTACAAATGGCACAGATTATGTTCATTTACTCTGAAGACCCCACAAAACATAAATGGATAAATACAGTAATGTTTGCTAGTTTGATACCAGAATAGAGTCATGGTACCTAGCAATCTCTGCATTTCTCTCTTCGCCCATGCGCTTCTGTGAAATAGGAGCTCAATACCTGACTAGCAGCTGTGCATCAGTGGAGAGCTAAGACATTTCCTGCTGACCTCAGAGTCATCCTCCTTGTTAGTCATAGTGAAGCATGCTGAACAAGTGTAGATTCAGTGATTGGTACCACAACTCATGCATATATATTTTTTTTATCATTAGAGAGTATGCCATAGTTCAGGGTCTAGTAAAAGATTTGTAGTCACACAAAGCTCATTTTGGCATTCAGTATAAAAGTCATTGCATCATAGCCCAGAAAAGAGAATGTGATCATCCAAGTTGAGTACCTTGATTCATTTTTATCTACTTCCTCATAGTGGTGCTTCTGTTGCAAGTGACATACCACTTCCCTTAAGACCTCTTACAAGCTGCAACACATCCTGGTTCAGCTGCACTTACTTGCACATATGCATTTCCACTGCCCACTTCTTGTTAACCCATTTCTTGGTAAACACTTCATCTGTTTTAAAGGATTTTTAGTTGCAATCTTTTGTACTTGCTAATTATTTAATGTTTTGTTTCAGATAACATAATTGAACTTTTACAATTGACTTTAAACAAAATCTCAAGCTTTTTTTCTTGCATGTAAGTAAAGAGTAGGGAAATTCCCTCTTCATTCCCTTTACATTCCACTAAGGGTGTCATCCAAATGAATTGCGGAACCCAAAACATGCACATTGTTTTCTTTTCTTTTCTTAAAAAGAAACCTCTTAGGCACCGATAGCCTAGTGGGCATAGCACCGACATATAATGCCGTTGCGTTATGGCCGTCCCGACCGACATATAATGCCGTTGCGTTATAGCCGTCCCGACCGACATATAATGCCGTTGCGTTATGGCCGTCCCGACCGACATATAATGCCGTTGCGTTATGGCCGTCCCGACCGACATATAATGCCGTTGCGTTATGGCCGTCCCGACCGACATATAATGCCATTGCGTTATGGCCGTCCCGAGTTCGAATCTAGGCTGTTGCGTTATGGCCGTCCCGACCGACATATAATGCCATTGCGTTATGGCCGTCCCGAGTTCGAATCTAGGCTCGAGGACCTTTCCCGATCCCACACACCTCTCTCTCCCACTTTGCTTCCTGTCTACTCTACACTGTCCTATTGTAATAAAGGTAAAAAAATAAAAAATAAATAAAAATAAATGTGTTCACACATTAACTATGGAACAGTATTATTTTAGTATATTTTATACTTGTATAGTATTTACTAATTTTTTTGTGTGTATTTTCAAATTTCATTTTAATGTAAGTTTTAGTAATTATGTTGTGCTTTGTCATTTTATTAGTTTTAGTGTAAACTATTAAATTCAGTTGCTATTTATTTTTGGATATAATAATAAACACTCATGTATGGATGTTTTTATATATAATAACATAATTATATTTCTACTACAGTTTGTTGTTGAAATATGAACAATTAAACAGTGCCTGTAATAAAAAAAATTGTTTTCATGACAGATTTATTCAAAATACATTAAGACATTACTAATTGGTTAAGTAAAAATATATTGAATATGTAATATGGCATATTTAGCCAAATTAATCGTCTCAAGAGTTTTTTTTTTTTTTTCTCGAGCTAACTATCAAGCAGTGGACATTGAGGTGAATCCTCCTGAGTGGACTCCTGAGGTGAATGTAATGCATGTTGCATGACTTTTTATTGACAGTTTTGACTAAAATATTAAAGAACGATTTAAGAATCGGTACCAGTTCATTAAAATGAAGGTTGATTAAAATTGATAGTCAACTCAACCCAAAGTTTTTCATCTAATTTTATATTCTATTTTATTTCAGCTTTATTTAAATTAACAAAAATATATTTTAATAGTTTTATTATTAGTTAAAAATAACAAAACTGGAAAAAACTATGCACTTTATGGCATGATGAGTTACATGAAATTATTGAATATGCTGACAAGCCTAGTCTCAGTTCATCTGTTGCCTGAGATTATTTATTGTTTCCTATGGCTGGTACTGTAAGGACACCAAAACCTTAATTGGTTCCATGTAACTGTTAATTATACAATTTATTCATGCAAAATAATAAATAAAATAAGTAAAAAATAAAACAAACAAATGAAGACAAAAATAAGGCTTTGTGTTTGTGTGTTTATGAGCTCATGCTGGGGGAAAGATTGCTGTTGCTCATTTTCATCTCAAAGGGTAACATCTGTGGTTGTCCTCTAAAGAAATTATGCAAGCTCCAATTGGATGAACAGACCATCTAAAAGGAGGGTAGTCTTTTTTTGTTCCTGAGCACAAAAGCACATACACACTCACACAAGGGGTCTCTCTCTCTATCCCTCTCTTTTTCTTCCTATTTATCTCTCCATCACACACAATTTTCAGTGCAGTGTTTGCTACTCCAACTCGTAGATCGGTGTCTCCCTAATTCTAGTGAGGCCATCTGGAGATTTGACATACTGGAAGTTTCTCAGGACACCACTCTGACAGAAAACATAAGGAGAGGACTATTGTTAGCCCATAAACATACTGTTCTCATTGTTTTGTTTTGTTTTTCCTTCCCCTGGCTCTCAGACATCCTCCACTACCCCAGATACTTCGACACACTGGCTTATTTTGAAAATATGCTCTAAAGCTTAAGGCAAATAATGTGTTGAATAACAGCTTTAAGGGAGCTATTCGTCTGGGTGGACACTAGAAAATTCCACATGCTTTCTTCATATCTTATACACATATTCATGTCTTATCAACATCACATCTCATCCACAAAGGTTATGACAGCAGTCGAAAACAAAATGAAGGAGTCTAAACGATCAAGCAAGTGATTTGATGGAAAAGAGGAAGTCTGCTGGACTGCTAATAAACAGTGTAAGATTGTGAGTGTGTTTGCTTAGAATTGTATCTTTTTGCATAATCTAACCCTAACGGCTGATAATAAATACCAATATTATAAATCTATATTACTTTGTCAAAAAATTAAATAAAATCACAGTAAATAAATTTCTAAAGTTAAATTAGGCAGCGTTATTACAATGTACAGAAGAATGATGTCATTTGAAATTTGCATTAGAAAACTTTATATTGTTATAATAAAATAAATTATTATTTTATTATTAAAATAAATGTTATTTTATTATTATTATTATTATTAAAAATTATTGTAAAACGTATAACAAGAGGAGGAGCCTTCAGTTACAGCTGTTGTTCAATTCCAGCATGTGTTCTTAAAGGGAAAGCACTCTCTTTAGAGAGATTATACTCTTGAAGTTTACATTTGTGGCATAATCCATCCCTTTAAGTTAATGCTAAATTAATGCAATATAATATAAATCTTAAAATTGTAGAAGGCCACGATTAATTATCTAATAACCCTACCTGTAGTACCCTATATTGGCAAAATAATAATTGTGAATATCAGCCAATCAACGATATGGTGCCAATATGTGTATCCATATGTATACTCAATTACTAGGAATTTGCTTGTTTATGAAAAGCTGGATAAGACTGGGTTGTTTTTGGGTTTGACAAATATTATAGTGGTATATTTGGTGAACTGGTCCATTGTTGAACATTTTAAATTGAAAGGATGGCTTGGAGTTGACAGCGCTTGAGAGAGGGTAAAAATGACAGTTTAACACTGTAGAAAGTTTTACCTGAGTGTGCGTGTGGGAGGAAGTGATGCAGCTGTAAATGAGAGGTGTGTGGGAAGAGGAAAGGAGACTGATGTGTTATAGAGATGATCAGTTCTGGATCGTGTTGAGCTTGGTTTGTTAACTCTCTCTCTGTGTGGGAAGTTTAACTAGAGATACAGAAGAACATCTGAGGGGGTTCCAGGCCATTCACCTGCTTAACTGCTTAATGACATTATACTGTATGTTTGTATGAGAGAGAGAAAGAGAGAGAGAGAGAGTGTGTGTAAGAGGAGAAGGACTATGGGTTCAAGGTTTGGCAATCAGACAGAAAGTGAAAACTGGGAAACTAGGTTTGCCCTTTTACGGTCTCCAGTCTCTGCTCTCCTCCTGACTCAGTGCCTGCGGAAAAAGAGTCATCTAAAACAAACACAGTAATCTAAGTCTCTCTCATGGATATTTGAAAAGAGTGGAGTTTGTTTTGGCCATGCTTATCTCTGAAGAAAAATAACTCTGAATTTTAAGCAGCAGGCTTAAAATGTAAGGTGCCTTTGGTGTCATACTTTAGAAGTGGGCTATTTAAAGCCGGAGTCTTCAGACAAGGACCCCTCAGTGGATAGTAAGGCAGAGCAGGGACCCACTGTTGCATGTTGTATAAAACTTGAGTGTTACGTTTTAAACTTGGTCTATAAAGATTTGCATATTATAAGATATTGATGTATATTCACACATTTTCTTATGATGCTTGCAAGGCAATTAAAATTATCAAAACTTATATATAAACTTACTTATAAATAGTGTAGTCTATAAGTTATTATTATTGTACTGATTTGGAGCCTCAGAGACATGGAGAAATTATACATGTGTACAATTATACACATCACACATGGCAGTTCATAGAAGGGATAGTTCATCCAACAAAGAAAATCGTCATCATTTACTCACCGTTATGTCGTTTATCTTTTTAAAAAAAAAAACATCCATTGAAAGTCCATGCAACAAAAATTTCCAAGCTTCAAAAAGTTCATAAAACAATGTAAAACATTATCGGTTTAATGATGAACAGACCTTTGCTGGACCTTTTGAGCACTCTATTACTGTATTTGTTATGCTTCTTGTATGTGTTAATCAATGTTTATATGTAAAAAAAAAAAAAAAAGTGTAAAATAAGTGTGTTCATCATATAAAGTGACCATGTCTGTTTTACGATCTCATTGTGAAACTTTTGAAGTGCCGTAGTTTAGTGTAGTTAAGTGTCTCTCATCTGAGAGAGATCTCTTTAAAAATAACTTCATTTGTGTGTCAAGATGAACGAAAGTATTATGAATTTGAAGCAGCGTGAGGGTAAGTAAATGATGACAGTTTTTATTTTTGTGAGAATTATCCCTTTAATTAAAGGGGTCATATGATGTTGCTAAAAAGAACATTATTTTGTGTATTTGGTGTAATGAAATGTGTTTATGCGGTTTAAGGTTCAAAAAACACATTATTTTCCACATAATGTACATTATTGTTTCTCCTCTATGCCCCGCCTTTCTGAAACGCGTC
>NW_015637137.1:726692-728812 GCF_001515625.1 Sinocyclocheilus rhinocerous
AATGCGCTGGACACATCTGAATATTTGGGTTGAAGTGTTCTGGAACAGTGTTGTAAATACAACTAAACCACTGATTTCTAGTCGTGTCCTCTTTTGGAAGGCCAAACAAAGTAGTTTCACACGGGGGGCTAGAGTGAGCGGAGGCCGGCAGGCCTGAGTGAGCGGCGGTGGGCTAGAGTGAGCGGAGGCCGGTGGGCCTGAATGAGCGGCGGTGGCCTAGAGTGAGCGGAGGCCGGCTTGAGTGAGCGGCGGCACTCAGCGACCAGCAAGGATCAGCTCTAGGCATTACAAAGCGGATATTGTCGGTATTGCTTTCACAACGAAACACACAGAACACAAACACACACGACATGGCGGCAGCAACAATACTACAGCGAGAATAAAAGTTACGCCTTTCTTTGCGTGAACATTTGGGCGGTGTTATGCAGATGCATCACTACTTTCATAAGTTGTTTTTCTCATGGCTTTCCAGAAGCTGCAGAGCTGGGTCATTGAGGTTGCGTCAATAGCAAGTAAAAGTTTGCTTGCTTTAATAATCTCCCACAGCAGTTCCGTTTTTTTTTTTTTCATTTTAGCAGCAATGAAAGAACAATCACACAGAGAGTGACAATACCATAAAACCTCATCTCCATGGAGACAACCAGCTGAGCAGAATTTAGGACATTTTCTGTCATATTTCTGTCAGTTGTCTAAATAAAATTCTTGATGTTTAACAAAAGATGATTTGTAAAGACAAATATTTATTACCTGCATTTTTCTCATAGGAAGTATAGTGAGAAGATGAATCGAAGAGGGGACTCTCTCCTCCTCACTGTTCTCATGTGTAAAAGGCATGGACACATGCTTGCTCAGCATGCAGTAAACAAGCTGCCACAACATACTGCATCCAAACACACATGCACACCCTCACCATTCACATACTGTCCCATTATCACTGCTGCTTTTACAGTCTGTGGTTTGTGTGAGAATACATACTGTTGGATCTAGAAGTTCATTTTTTATAATATGTGTGCATTTTTCAATATAAATTGTGGTTAAAGCATTTTGACAGGGAAGTGTTTGAGTACTTGAGTATCAGAATTTCTTAAATTTAATATTTGGTATGTTCCCATTTTGCTTTATACTAAAACTTTATTTATTTCCATGTCTACATAAAATAAATCCCAGTGTAGTCTTAGACCTTTGGACCACATTATGTGAATTTCTAACCAGGGCATTTGTTGAGATTTGATGCATCTGTGTGTGTTGGATTTAACATCAGCTCCTCTTGTTCATGTTTGACTCATAGTTTGATGTGGGCAGGCGAGGTTCTGTTCATCAACCATGTCTATTAACATTATGAAGTTATCTATATGCCTACTAGAGGCACAGATGATTCATAGAAGGTCTTTTAAATGCTTGAAAAATCTAGATGGATAAACAGATGTACAGTAGAGGGACTCCCTTTATCACATATGGGCATACTGTCCTATACCATCTCATAGCTAATGGTCACTTCTAGAGCTGTTCTCAGAGATTTAGTCTTATACTAAATATTGTGAAAAAACGAGCCGCTCGGCTCCTCAGAGGAAACAAGTGCGTATTTGTCAGTTTAAGCACAATAAGACATGAAAGAGAACTTAGTTTAGTGTTTACATGCCATGTAACAGCTGCTATTTATGTGCGTGCTTCGGATGAGTGCACTCAGAAAACTGTATATCAGAAGTTTCATTTGGTTTAAAACGCATGATTTCAGCACGATAGACATGATAATCAAAACCAAACATGTTTTTTTTTGCAGAATATCTGAGGAACAAGCTGTAAAGGCACAGCCCTATTCTGGAAAAGGGGGCAGGGAGCAACAGCTCATTTGCATTTAAAGATGCATGTACAAAAAGAGTGTTTTTCAATTTCTGCTTTCTCTCAAAATAGGCTTTTTCAAAATGATATAATAAATGATCTGTAAGGTATTTTGAGCTGAAACTTCAGACACATTCTGGGGACACCTGAGACATATATTACATTTGATGTTGTAGTTTTAAAGATGAAATCTGGCTTTTTCCATGTTTAAGTGCTATAATCGGGTCCCGGGTGCATCTACCAACCCAGAAAACGTGAAAAGAACAACCCAGTATTTTGGG
>NW_015637137.1:728839-775243 GCF_001515625.1 Sinocyclocheilus rhinocerous
TCTCTCTCTCAGATAACAGAGGAGGAAACGGCCACACAGGAGTGTGTCTGGCTGTGTGTGGGTTTCCACCACTCCTGTTATTTGAACTTCAACACACACACAAACATCCTGCCAAAATGTCACGGAGGGAACGGCCGTGGTCGGTGTACAGGTCGAACACTTTTGAGCTTTCCTCAGAGATGCTTGGACTAGCATTGGAAGGTATACAGTAGTGCTAGTGAACTTGTGTTTGAAATTCTCTTGTATTACATTTTTACTTTGCATTATATCAGGTCAGAATTATTTACGGTCTTTCTCTTTCTCCTCTTTGTAGGAAACAGTCAAGATCCAGATGAGCCAGTACTGGAGTTCAGTCTTGGTCAGTCTTGGTTTTGGTCCAACCATCGCATACTCAAATTTTAAATTAAAGTGGCACCAGAAATGATCTATTCTCCACTAGCAGCCAAGACTGCTGGGGATATAATGGTTCAGCTGGCTATCAGATCTGATCTTTAGACTGTAAATGACACTGAACAGTAGTATAAATATTTCTGTGAGTTCTCTGTGTCCTACTGTATGCTTACGTGAAGTTAACCGCTAAAGCAGCTGCATTTGAATTAAGTGACTGCCTCTATCTCTCATAAGCTGTAAATAAAGTGGTTCAACTGTGGAGGTCTGATTATATCTCTGAGTGCCGGCAGGTTTTAGCAAATAACACTTGAGGTACACTGTAGCTCATTCATATATACAATGCTTCTTGTGGAAAATCTTAACTCTGTCTTGACCCTGAATGTGAATGTGATTGTATAGTCTGTAGTGAGCTGACCACACCGTCTTTGGACCAAAAACCCAACAGTTTTGTTGCTGTGAGCTGTACCACACCTCCTCAGGCTTTCTGGACCAAACATGCACAGACAGAGATCATTGAGGTGAGCGATGTAATTTGATTCATTGGGGCGTATTTCTGTTATGGTACTCTTTGCTAATGCTATAAATTATGCAGGTAACCTTTTAATAAGTTCATGAACACTTCACTTATATGAATGTATTATTTGTTGAAAAACATAGTTAAAGGAGTAATCCTGTGGAATATTAATAAAAAAAAATTATAACTGTATATAAGCGGTCAACAGATGCCGATTAAACTTATATAATACTTTTTCATATGCGTTTACTTTGATTAACAGTACTGTCTAATAATTTATTAGACAGAACTGTTAAACAGAGACTGTAAACCTATGATGACTGGGAGAATAGGAGCTCTGTGCACTGGCATTCTAGGGCCCTATGATTTCAGCGATGCGGAAAACCGAAAACCAACCAAAAACTGATTTGGAAAACCAAATAGCGGAATCTAGTCAAAAAAAATTTATTTACTGTATAACGTGGAATGTTATGGAATTTGCCAAATTTTGGATGAATAAATGAAAAGTAGGTCAGTACTCTTAAATCAATATGGACTTGTGTCTGTGAATATTAAGCCGCAAAAATACTATTTAAATATGAATATGAATGTGAAGTGAATGAATGGGTGCAGACAGGCGGTTTCGTTTACTACACACATACTGAAGCGCACGTGACGCTCGCGGTGATTTCATTCTCTGCCGCCTCAATATAAGAGAACATGAACATATAACCATAATCTCTAGAACTGTTCTGGGAGTCACTTCATGAGCATTTTACCATTTCTTTTGAGAAAACTGTCATCAAAACAAATACAATAAGAAACTTAAGGTCTTCACAGCAACCTGTCAAAATAAAAGTTTGGTTTAACGTGAAGATACTGTGACAGAAATATATTACTTAATGTAATGATACTACTACTAATAATAAAATTATGACTATTTGTTAATATGTACCAGAAAAATTATTTACCAGAAAAATGTAAATACACAACACAGTATTTCTTAAAATGCCCATAGTAATAATAAATACATTTTTCTATAAAATCAATGAATTAGAGGTCCTTTTGATTATTAAAATTTAATGAAACCATTAAAATGGAATACAGAAAATTAATGGAAAATGCTGAATTTGGTCAAATTTAAAACTGAATTTTAAAAACTTATTTCATAGGGCTTTAAAAAGGTTATTTTTGTTAAACTTAATAAATTGCTGTTAAATTGGGAAAGTTTCATGATTTCAATTAATTAGATGTGTTTTGATCATTTTTATTTATTATTTAAAGGGGTCCTATTATGCTTTTTCACTTTTTCAACTTTAGTTAGTCTGTAATGTTGCTGTAAGCAGAGTATAGAAAAATTTAAATGGGAAAAAAATTAATCCAGAGAAATATAAACGGAATTTTGGAATTTGGAAAAAAATAAAACAGAATTTGGGAAAAAATAAAACTAGCGTTCTCAGTGCTGTCAAAATAAAAATCCCATTTCTGACACATCAGCCAAACAGAAAAGCTTATCAGCCAATTCAGATTAATTAAAATTTTCAAATATTGGTGGATTAAAAGACATGATCAGCTGATAAGGGTCATATGTTCGTGAATCGCAGTACACTTGTTGTAAAGTATGTTATGAGGACAATTCAAATGAAAGACATGTTTTTTTTCTTATATTATGGTACTCTGTCTAATGTTCATTTTGGGTTACAAACTCAGGTAAAACATGATTTCTTTTGCCATGGGCTGTAGAAGAAACGTTATCAAGATTGTTCAAATGAAGGACACAATTAATCACAAAATCTTTTTTTTTTGTCCAGCCCTAGTGTTTAGTGTTGACCAGGCCCGTAACCAGCTATGAGGCCACCGAGGTCCGGACCTCAGTAAAATTTTCATGTTCAAAAATATAATTTGTTCTCTGAATGACTAATTAGCTGTTAAACTCCTCATATGAATGCCTGCATGACATGTATAATTCAGTTTAGACAGTTTGCAAGAATGTTTAGCATCCCTGTTATGAAAATGATCGCTGCGAGACGCTGGTGGAGTGAACGAGGCTTGAGAGAGTTGTGAGTGAAGGCGCGGGCGCAGCCGTGTTGCCAGATCCAACTATTATAAGCATTTTGGACTTGTCTTTTCCACTTAATTTAACACTTTAGAAAGTTAATAAAGTAGGAAGTTGCAGTTTAGAGTCAGCGATATCTTTATCTTATCTTATTTGCAAAAGATTGGAAATAATTTCGGTTTATTTTTATTTATTTTTTTTTTTTGTTTGTTTGTTTTTAGTATCAATATCTGGCAACACTGCATCGCCGGTACTTAAACTGAAAGCAATCAAAAAAAGCCCATGGACAGGTTTTTGCTGACAGGATACGACATTCGATAAGGGAAAAGCAAAAATTATCATGATGATATTATCTGTCATAAACGTTATCAACGCTGTCAAAAGCAGTAGCATTTAACACTAGTACACACAGATCTGTAGAGCAAGTAGGTTACAGAATGAAATGAAATACGCAAAAACCATGAAGAAGTCTATGCCATGCAGGGCCGCTGCTGGTCAAATGGGTGCCCTAAGCAGGATTGTATTGTTGTGCCCCCCTCCTGCAAATATTATGGAAGTAAAAAAAAAACACCTACTATAGGGGTGAAAATAGAACTTTAATAAAATATAAAAGTAAATAAATTGTATTATTTACAAATTACAAATCTAGACAGTTACCTATGGTTACCTATGGACAGTTACCCAGTTACCCCGGGAGTTGGTGCCCTACGTAAACTGCGTACTCTACATATAGGGAGCGGCGGTACTGCCATGTCATTCAGTATAGTTAAATTTTCACAAATCATGCTATAAACTTTCTTAAGAGCACTAGACGAAGTTATTGTAGTTATGTATTGTTGCAATAAACAACTGATAAAAGTTACCCCCCCCCTCACTAATTTTCAAAGCCTGGGTACGGCCATGGTGTTGACCACTTGTGATCAGGTTTTTTCTGTCATTTATGGAACAATGTGGACTGATGTGGATGACTATTCGAAAAACAAATGGTTTGACCTCTGTTTTGCAGGGTACAAGTAATCCCATGTTCCTCAGCAGTGTGGCTTTCTTCCAAGACTCCCACATTAACCAGCACACACAGGTCAAGCTCTCTGTGTACGATGTAAAAGATCGCTCACAAGGAACGGTGAGATACACACCACGCACAACAAATGAGAAGAACAGCTCTGATTCTGCTATTTTGTCTTTATCTTTTAGTTCTTTTATTTTATTTTTCTCACTTTTTAGATGTACCTTCTTGGCTTAGCGATGTTTCCAGTGAAGGATCTTCTGCTAGAAAAGAACCATAGACTAAACTTACCTCTCAGGTGATCCACCAGTCTTGACAGCTCCTAGATGGGTGTCTAGAAGTGGTTTATGCTGAAAAGGTTGCAGTCTTATGCAGTTTGAGCATATTGACATCTGTTATTCCTTTTCCTCAGGTCAGCAGAAAACAAGCATGTGGGTAGTATTACAGTCATTGCCTGGCAGCTAGAGGAGAAGAGAGATCAGCATACACCAATCAAACAAATACAAGACACCATCAATGGCAGGGTGAGCCTACCTATGCCCCAGTGACCCAACTAACGGCATGTTTGTTCACTACTTTTTACTCATTCTGACATGTTTTTGTTCTACCGTGTGCCATTGCTGCAGACTGTCCTCTCCGTGGATGAGAGTCTGACAGAATCTGTGGGAGTCCGAGCGAAATACGCCTCTCTGTGGAAAGACTCTTTTCTTCGATCTGGTAAGAATGTCAGACTCTAGAAGAATGGCTTATTTTTCACACCCTAAGACTTATTCATTGTGATGGAAATGTAGTGTATGGCCAAATGTGTGTGGCATGGAACCGTTTCATTGATTTCATGCTCTAAACACATCATTTTGGTTTCAGTTAGGACCCCATGCTTCACAGGAAGTATTGAGGAGCATTATAAGTGCTCTTTACATTGGAAAAAACATCTGTTTGTTCAGTGGACATTGGGTTTTCAATCACTATATTTTTGTACTGCCTGAAAACACCTACTCTATATGATGATTGGATGAGTTCTCAAATGGCTGGGACTGAGCAACAAATGGCTAAAATTTGAAATTTAGGCACAATTTGACACCACAGTTAAAGGGGTCATATGATGCGATTTCAATTTTTCCTTTCTCTTTGGAGTGTTGAATGTATTTGCGTTACATAACAAAATGTTAAAACAAGTGGCATTTTCAAAATGTATAGTACACTTTTTTTTTTTATCAAAATATTTGGCAAAATTATTATTTTATTTTATTTTGTAAAAACAGATATATTGTAAAATATGAAAATAAAAATAACTGTTTTCTATTTTAATAAATTTAAATGTTTTATTTATTCCTTTGATGGCAAATCTGAATTACTCCAGTCTTTAATATTACATGATCTTTCAGAAATAATTTTAATATGCTGATTTAGTGCTCAGGGAACATTTATTGTTAAATATAATGTTTAAATATAAATAAAATGTTTAAAACTGCAAAAAAAAAAATTTAGAAACATACATACATACATGCTTGCTTACTTTTTTGTAATTTTGTACCATTGTTAAAATCTTCACTGTCACTTTTGACCAATTGAATGTATACTTGTTGAATAAAAGTATTTCCAAAAAAAAAATTTATTTCCAAAAATTACATACAGTATGTTGTGAGTAACAGCTGTCCAGAAAGTGCTCAGAGATACAAATACAGTTAAAAGTCTGTTTTGACTCATAAGCCATTTTATTTTTTTGTGTATTAAAAAAAGAAAGAAAGCAAATTATATTTAAATCTACATTTAATATACACCTTTTTTGTAGTAGTTTGAGCTTAATGTCTCCTTGGAAAATATTGACAGAAACATGGCTGGTACTAAGAATAACTAATGATAATTATGTTTTATTGTTGTAATAGTGCTTTTCCCAAGCTCAATGGCACTTAGTTCCATGTTTATTGACAGAAGTGAAATCCAGGACCTGGTCATAATATCATAAATGCACGCAAATACAGTTTTAATGCTTCAGCCTGGCACAATTGATTTCTCTTTATGGTTTAATTCTATTTCTGTGTCTCAGTGTTTGGTGGCACCATGTCACGTATGTACCGTTTTCCAACCACTGATGGGAATCATTTACGGATCCTGGAACAGATGGCTGAGAGCGTCCTGTCACTTAACATCCCACGACAGTTTGTCAAACTCTTACTGGAAGAGGATTCCTCGAGGTGTTTATCATAATCTCAGACATATACACAGTTGCATGCACACTATGACCATTTTAGTGGCATGAATATATACAGAGAGAGTTCCTTTACATGATTGTGTTGATGTTCGTAGAGTATCTGAGCTGGAGGAGTTAGGGGAGTTATCACCGTGTTGGGAGAATCTCAGACGGCAAATTGTGACGCAGTACCAGAGCATCCTTCAGACCTATCAGGATACACACACAGACCTGCAGGACTACAAAGGTCAGTCAGCATTTGGAGGTTGCAAGAGGTGTTACACACTTCATTTCAGAACTTTCAGATGTTTTGTACTTCTTGTACTTGTGTAAGATGTGCAAAAAGAACACATGATCATAGAGTAGGGTCCAAAGATGTGAGGTAACACTGATAGTGTTGGATTCAAAATATAATTTAAAATTTGGAAATAAGCTAGCATTTGAACATTTAAAAAAATGACAGAAAATGAAGAAAAGTTGCTTCGTTATTTCTAGGTCACTAATCAAATAATTCTTAAATCATAACATGAAATTGGTCATCAGGACTTACGCTTGTGGAATTCATGAAGGCCATGCCAGCTAAACTGCATGAAGTCATTATATTTACATGCATGCATTTATACAATTATTGAAATCACTTACATGAGGCAAAAAAACTGAGCAAAAAGTTGCAATTTGGTGCAGTTGCTGATATTAATATGGCCAAAAAATAAGAAATTCTGATAGCTTGTAAATCAATGTACTATACTATCAGTATAGCAAATTACTTATATCAAATGCATATAAATATAATTCTCACTATTTGTCCCAATTAAATGTCTTAGTAAGATAATACTTAAATGTTCGGTTTTTAATGAGCTCTGTAGTATTCATTGTGGGGGCAAAACATATAATGCAATGCAATACATTGAAACAGCCTGATGTATCATATTTGTTACACGCATTTTTGGGATAAACAAGTTGCTTCAGTCCAAGTTGCTTCAGTCAAGTGTTCATTTTGAAATATTACAAACTAGTTATTATTATGTTTACTTGATAAAAATCTGTAAAGATTTCACAGCAAAAAGACTTGTGTACCATGACATGAAGTCTAGACATTTTGATGATTCTTTTAACTTCCTAAAATGTATAAATTATTAATTAGACAACAGAAGGCATGCATTAGATACAACACGTTTTTCAGCAAAGTTTTAAACGTTGATAATTTAGAGGGGTTTTTTTTTTTTATTTGCATGTCAAATATGATTATAAGAGTTGACTTTATAGGGTTAAACTGGTAGAAAACTCTTTCAGATGACCCAGAATTCTTTGAAAGATTCTCCAGTGACCTGAAAGTCTAAGAATAGTAGACATGTCTACCCTGTTTGAATGATAAAGGGGTGTCAAGAGATTTCTTTCTCTCTCTATCTCTCCGTGTCTTACAGGTCCATCATTTAAAGCCAGTAATCTGAAAGCAGAGAGGAAATTGGAATTTATGCCTACCAACCTTCATGTGCAGAGAATGAGGGCTCAGGATGAGTCTGGCTGCGGTTAGATATCTTTAATTCATTCTGTGTTCTTATTTTATTAGTCATCCTCTTCCCCTTTTCGTTATTTCCCTCTGTTTGAAAGGGTTTTGTCACTGCTCTATATTCTTGTTGGGCACTTTGGTGTATGTGCTCTTTACTGATTCAATCCCAGCAGGCAGTAGGAGGTGTTATTCAGAGCACTTAGCACATGTAAATAGTCGCTCATACAGAAGTTTTCATGCACTCAGCACTCAGACGGTGCTGACGGTGATACCGTTGTTAAGCCGCAACACCGGTTATGTCACTTGCCCACCGCGACACCGACCCCCACCGTTGTTTAGATTTTTTATAGTAATAAAAATAATTTAGCTCAGTAAAAGAACAGACACTACAATTTAAAACTGAACGCGGATGCTCAATGCAGCATGCCGAACGACAGTCGCATCACAGATTAGATTTCATTTATCCAGTGAGGAGAGTGAGTCGAGCTGACTGACAAGAAGAGTGAGGTGATGTGAGACAGACAAGACGATCGCGGATGATTTAGTTTCAAAACTAGATGCAAAAGCGCCTGTTTGGCAATATTTTGGATTTTGAAAAGCCTGTTGACTTTTGCCGTTTATCTAAGATGATTTTGGAAGTTTTTTTTAAACATTCGTTTCTTATTTAATTGGTTCCACATTGTTTGCTGATTTTTACTTTATTTAAACTTTGCGTCATTTATTTATTTTATTTGACATCAAGGTGTATGCCGTGCCTCCAAGCTTTCTTACTCGTTTTGCTAATAAACGTTCTACGTTTCTTATTTATTTGGTTATATATTATAAATGTTTACTTGTTTCCAGTTTTGTACATTTAAACTTTATGTAAGTTATTTGTTATTTTATATTAGGCATAGCCTGCCCTATAGCATGGCGTATTTTTATTTGTTTTGTTAATAAAAGTTCTATGTTTTATATACACGCTAAAGTGAGTTTGACGTTGTATCTACAATTTAAAACTGAACGCGGATGCTCAATGCAGCATGCCGAACGACAGTCGCATCACAGATTAGATTTCATTTATCCAGTGAGGAGAGTGAGTCGAGTTGACTGACAAGAAGAGTGAGGTGAGACAGACAAGATGATGACGGATGATTTAGTTTCGAAACGAAATGCAAAAACGCATGTTTGGCAGTATTTTGGATTTTGAAAAGCCTGTTGACTTTTGCCGTTTATCTAAGGTGATTTTGGAAGTTTTAAACATTTGTTTCTTATTTAATTGGTTCCACATTGTTTGCTGATTTTTACTTTATTTAAACTGTCATTCATTTATTTATTTTATTTGACATCAAGGTGTATGCCGTGCCTCCAAAGCTTTCTTATTTGTTTTGCTAATAAACGTTAGTGAAAAGCTGAATATGCGCTGCATCTGCTGCCTACTTATACTCACGCTGTGATCAGCGGCAGCTGGATGCAATAATCGCATGCCAATGTGCATTGGCTCGTTTAGTTTACACTCGAAGTAGATTGGTCTCTCTAAGCGAGATCCCAATTCGTCGGTCATCCGACGTGACGTCGAGAGTGACCGACTGAAAGGGAAAGTGAGTTTGACGTTGTATTTTGTTGTTGCATTCAAGCAATTAACGCCGAATTGCCGCTAATTCGAAAATGCGCACGGTGCTTTTAAGCTATTTAAAAGCGAAGGAAAGCGAGGAAAGGTGGGACATTTCAAACGAACTATTGCTTTACGCCGAATTGCCGCTATTTGAAAGTGAAAGTAAAATGCGCACGTCGCTTTTACAAGCTATTTAAAAGTGAAGGAAAAGAGGGAATGCCCCTGCCCCCACGGTGATACCGGTATTATCGGTGTTGTCACACGTCGATTAACCGGTGGGAAAATTTCCTCACCGTCACAACCTTACTCTGCGGCCATATTTGCAACGCCTGCGGGCAGCTCATACAAGACTATCTAAATGAATGCTGAAATCTCAAAAACTGCTTGCTGAACTCAATATTCTACTACATATTTCAAATCATCAACAAAATCTGAAATGAACTGCCCCAGGAATGTTGTTTTTTATGCTCAAATAGCGTTTAAAAAGCGTATTTTTCAGGCTAGACTAGCCAATGTGCATGTGCAGTTATAATGCGCCTATGACTGCGCATGCCCAATTGCGCATTGGCTGGTCTAGCCTCAGGTTTCTATGGGAACTGGCGCTTCAAACGGCCGCTGCAGTGACACAATGACTACCAATCAGTGATTGGTTCTTTCAGAACTTTGTAGATACAGTATTACAGTGCAGTTCTCATGACTTTTTCACATAATTGTGACTTTTTATCTTGCAGTACGACTGTATCTCACACTTGTGACTTAATAGCTTACAATTCAACGTCTTGTGTGATTTTTTTTTTTATGTATTTGTGACTTTTTATCTCGTAATGTAACTTTACTTTGTATTTCACAATGCAACTATTTTGCATATTTGCAAATGTATATCTCGTACCACGACTTTATGCCTCCCAATTATGACTTTATATATTGCAGTGTCACCTCATTACTCACAATGTGACTTCTCATGACTTTTTTTCCCCCTGTAATTGCAACATATATCAGAATGCAACTTTATTCCTTGTTATTCCAAATGTATATCTTGGAGTGCAACTTTATATCTCCCAGTTGTGACTTTATATCTGGTAATGTGGCTTTATATCTCACAACTTTATATCTGCGACATTATTTCTTATTTTAAACTCATTTTATAATTTTTAACTCTGAGGCAGAAATGGATGTCCAGAGTAGTGTGAGATACGTGTGTGTTACACTACTGATCTTCATGTCAATGTGCAGGGTCACTATTATTCAATTATTTTCAAATACTGACAATAATTACATATTAAGAACTAAGTTGTTCATTTTGTGACATGGATGTGTTTGTTTGTGTATCTAGATCACACCTATGATGTGGTTACGATCGGGGCCCCTGCAGCTCACTGCCAGGGCTTCAAAAACGGAGGTTTGCGGAAACTATTACAGAAATTTGAGGAAGCAAAAAAAGTGTAAGTCACGTTTTGAATCTAACTTTGAAAATATGCAAGATATGAATGGAGTGTACTGTACGTATGTGTTCACATGTACGTGCATGTGTTGCATGTGAAGGAAGAGCTATCATGTGGATCAAAGTCACAGATGGCAGTTTATATCTGTTTTGTTAAATGGCTGTCTGGTAGTTTCACTTAAGTAAACTTTATCGGTTTCCTTTTTGCTGTAATATATTAACAGGAAATAAATGTGTGTGTGAGTTCATTCATTAAGGATAAGACTATTAAAAAAAAAAACCTTTATAAACATTTAAAATCGCACTAGAGTTTTTGCTAGCTAACTATTGTATTTATAACTGTACTGTACTTTTTGCCTGTTAATGTAGAATGTATATTCTACTTTCAAAATCATTGCTCTCATTAGTGTTTGACTGCTTTTGGTTATGTGTTGGTTTGCTAGTGTTACATCAGTAGCAGTTTCCCTTTTAAGATACACTCTTAGTTTATTTTTCATACGTTTTAATTGCATTTTTGCTTTCTAATCAGCATTTATGAGGAGGAATGGTGAGTTAGTTTGAACTTATTTTTTTGTTTGTTTGTTTTTTGTGCCATTTACTGCATGACATCTCTGATTTAAAACCTAGTGAGCTGCAGCATTATAACCAGAGCTCATCTAATGCATTTTGGGGTTGCCTTTAATGTTGTCTTAAAATTTGGAGGCAACATAATTAGATTGCCTATGTTCTGAAACAGGCTTTGCGCCGGATGAGCGCATATGATGCCTACACTGCCTCACTACGTTTTGAAACAGAACGATATTCATTATTCTGTGATTCCATCATCCCTTTTCTGTAGTCGCTACAAAAGAGTAATAGGTGTGTTTGAATAAAAAGTCATATAATTGTCTTTTGCTGAGCACACACATATATATCTGTGCTTCTTGTTTAATCTTTCTTTAGTCATTTATGCTGTTGTACTGCAATAACTTGGGGGAATCTCATGTATAAATGTCTGGGTTGTACAGTATGTAGTCCCTAAAACAAAAGAGTATATATTATTATGCATAAAGACAATTATGCACATATTTTAGGGTCATTTAATAATTGCATTGTGACACATTTTTCATAAAAATTGAAGAAAAAGTTTCTCACTAATTACATTTTGAAAAATCTCAGTCTCAGCATAAATTTTTTTTATTTAATTAGCAACACTTTATTTTACAATTTAAATAATATATAAACTAGTTTGCGATTTTAAATCATCTCTAGCAGTCAGTTAATAATAATCAATAATTAAAATGAGTTATCATTACAGTTATTTTTGACAAGTTTTTTTGCAGTGACTCAGTTGAAAAAATAGGACTAAAATTAATGGACCCTAAAAATAGACATATTTTTCTTTGTGCAAAATGCAGTGTCTTGCATATCACATTTAAAACAGAGGTGAAATATGACCTGGTTCTTTACAGGTTCACTCAGCCATATGTGTTTCCTGAAATTATACTGTCTGTTCATCGAAGATGTACAAACACACTTCACTGCACCTTTGTATTGTATAGAAGCACTTAGTGAAACAGATCTGCCATTTAAAGGACTGATGGCATAATTCTCCTGCAGCACAAATAACCCCGTTTGTTCATCCCTGAGCACCTTGTTCTCTTTGCTCTGAAAAATCAAGTTTGAGGACCTGAAGTGTTTGGTGCTTGTCAAAGTCTCTGGAGCATCACTGTCTGAATGAAATGCACAATCATTATCTGTCTGTTGTTGTGTACTAATGTAGTGAAGTGCATGTGCGTTTATTACTTGTATGGTGTTTTTAAGTAACCAAGCTCTCTCTGGTCCAGCAGCAGCGTTCTGTCCAGTTCCCAGTCCATCGTCTACATCCCTCAGGATATTATCCGTGCCAAAGAGATCATCTCCCATATCAACACGCTCAAGACTCAGGTCGGCTACTACGCTGAGCGCCTGTCTCGTGCCGCTAAAGAACGCTCCGCTAACGGCATGGAGAGAACCCTCACCATCCTAGCGGATAAGGTGGGTGTCAGAGTACTTTATATCCATTTGATGATACAAATTAACACATTTAATTTTTCTAACTTGGTCCCAGTGTGGTCTGAATTTGACATTATAACCCCTTTTTCACTCTCACTTTCAGACACGGCAGCTGGTGATGGTGTGTGACTGTAAACTGCTGGCGTCTGCAGTGCAGGCCCTGAACGCAGCTAGACCCGAGTACATCGCCTCTAAAAACTCGCCCTCTGCTGACTCGGAGCAGGTGGTGTTGAGGAATGATCAGGACACACTACTGGCCAAATGGAGTGGCAGAAACAGTCGTTCATCCCTCCATGTTGATTGGCATGAGGAAGAGTGGGTAAGAAGGATTTAGAGGCCTGTTAACAACAAATGTATTATAACTAGTGCTGGGGCAACGATTAATCGCGATTAATCTCATCCAAAATAAAAGTTTTTGTGTACATAATGTATGTGTGTGTACTGTGTATATTTATTATGTGTATATAAATACACACACATGCATGTATATATTTAAGAAAAATATGTTATGTTTATATATTCAGTATGTTTATATATAATATAAATTATATGAATATAAATATATACATTTATTTATTTTCAAAATATATACTTGGGTGTGTGTATCTTTATATATACATAATAAATATACACAGTACACACACATATATTAAATAAACAGAAACTTTTATTTTGGACGATTAATGTTGCCCAGCACTAATTGTAACATAACCATTTGATGTAAACTATAAAATATCCTTTAAATAAAGTATAAAATATTTACTGACAATATTTACACTTTTTACACATTTTACATTCTCAGACAGCAGTTTGGATATATGAATTAAACTATTTTGTAATCTGATGTGTTCAGATCTGTTGTTAATCTTGACATAAACTACCATTCAAAAGTTTGAAGTCAAAGTTTTTGAAAGAAGTCTCTTAAGCATTTATTTGCTTGATCATACAGTAAAAATAGTCATATTGTGAAATATTATTTCTATTATAAATAGAAATAATATTTCTATTTGTTTTCTATTGTAATTTCTATTGTAAATAACTATTTTCTATTTAAGTATATTAAAGTGTAATTAATTACTGTGATGGCAAAGCTGAATTTACTCCAGCAGCAGTCATTACTCCAGTCTTCAGTGTCACATGATCCTTCAGAAATCTTTCTAATATGCTGATTTGGTGTGCAAGAAACATTTCTTATAATTATCAATGTTGAAAACAGTTGTACTGCTAAATATTTTGTGGATATTATGTTACATTTTTTTCAGGATTCTTTAATGAATAAATCATTCAAAATAATATTATTTAAAAGTTTTTTTTTTTTCGTGACAATGTAAAAGTTTTACTGTCACATTTGATCAGTTTATCAATTTCATCAGGTTTTAGTTTGGATTCAGGTTTCATTTGATCAGGTTTGCTCAATACTGGTTTTATTGAAACCCAGATGAAGAAAAAATCCCTAAATTAACTATTTTTCCTAAAACAATAAACATTATTATTATTATTATTATAACCATAGAGAAATCGTGCAAGCGATTAAAAACCTGTCCTATGTACAGTTGGCCCGTAAAAACAATTTTATTTATATATAGAAAAGATCTGACCGGCCCACATTAAACAAAATGGTCCGGCCCCTCTGGCATTTGCCAGAAAATATAAATTATATGAATATAAATATATACATTTAAATATTTTCAAAATATATACTTGGGTGTGTGTATCTTTATATATACATAATAAATATACACAGTACACACACATATATTAAATAAACAGAAACTTTTATTTTGGACGATTAATCGTTGCCCAGCACTAATTGTAACATAACCATTTGAAGTAAACTATAGAATATCCTTTAAATAAAGTGTAAAATATTTACTGACAATATTTACACTTTTTACACATTTTACATTCTCAGACAGCAGTTTGGATATATGAATTAAACTATTTTGTAATCTGATGTGTTCAGATCTGTTGTTAATCTTGACATAAACTACCATTCAAAAGTTTGAAGTCAAAGTTTTTGAAAGAAGTCTCTTAAGCATTTATTTGCTTGATCATACAGTAAAAATAGTCATATTGTGAAATATTATTTCTATTATAAATAGAAATAATATTTCTATTTGTTTTCTATTGTAATTTCTATTGTAAATAACTATTTTCTATTTAAGTATATTAAAGTGTAATTAATTACTGTGATGGCAAAGCTGAATTTACTCCAGCAGCAGTCATTACTCCAGTCTTCAGTGTCACATGATCCTTCAGAAATCTTTCTAATATGCTGATTTGGTGTGCAAGAAACATTTCTTATAATTATCAATGTTGAAAACAGTTGTACTGCTAAATATTTTGTGGATATTATGTTACATTTTTTTCAGGATTCTTTAATGAATAAATCATTCAAAATAATATTATTTAAAAGGTTTTTTTTTTTCGTGACAATGTAAAAGTTTTACTGTCACATTTGATCAGTTTATCAATTTCATCAGGTTTTAGTTTGGATTCAGGTTTCATTTGATCAGGTTTGCTCAATACTGGTTTTATTGAAACCCAGATGAAGAAAAAATCCCTAAATTAACTATTTTTCCTAAAACAATAAACATTATTATTATTATTATTATTATAAAAATGCATGCTTTCACTTTTAACAATGTAAATAAAAGCCTAAATTAAATCATATAAAGTGATTGTGTCTCTTCAGAAGACTTGGATTAAACCGCTCGATTCAGATGGATTACTTTTAAGGTGTTATGCATTTTTTGAAGTGTTAAAATTTTGGGGGACAGAAATCTCTGAATGAGTGCATCATTTTGTTTAAAAATGTTTTCATGCATGTGTTTGTGCCCAAAATTTGCACTTTGTACAAACAGTTTCTTTGTCACAGGAAAAGGTGTGGGGGAATGTTGACAAAAGTCTGGAGTGTATCATCCAGCGAGTGGACAAACTGCTGCAGAGGGACCGTTTGCACAGCAGCAGCAGTGAGGACATGTTCCAGACTGACCAGCAAAGTGGCACCAGTAAGAAAGGTAATGGGAAAACAAAAGCCTTCTGGATCAACCCTGTCTGCATGGAGGAGCCTTCCTCTGTCCCTGAACCGCAACAACAGTCACCTTCACCATCATCACCTTCATCTTCACCACCCGATCTGAACCTTGCATGCCCTGTTAATGCAGAAACACATGCCTGTAGGTGCCTTTCACTGTCTTGTTCACACCTTCTCTCTCTCTCTCTTATATTTTTAAGAACAGCATCGGGCCTAGTTGGCAGAGTCTCATCAATTACAAATGTTACATTTTTCTGCCTTCTGCACTCTGCTTCACATTCCCTACTGCTTGTCCATTGTGTTTCTATAGTGGTACAGACACTAACACATGTACATACTCATCTCTTCTTTCTTTTCTAGTTATTACACTTTCAGTCTCTGTTTTTCACAAACCCTGTCACCTGTTCGTCTTCAAACAGGTTTGCATGCTGCCATAGCAACTAGCATTTATATTACTTTTACTTGACTGGTTGTGGCTTGAAATTCTCCTCCCATTGTTTCTAATCCACCTCATCATCTGTATTTTTTACCTAGGTATCTATTATGCATCATTGTGTATGTTGTCTGATTTGAGTCTAGTAGTATGTGTATATTTGTTTACCTTTTGCCAAAACAAAGCAATATGAATGTATGGAAAAACTGACATCCAAGTGAATTCCACAGTTTATGTTAATGAATGTGTGTTGACTCTGTGTGACTCTCTGTTGATGTGCCATATCTCTGGAACATGTTTCTGGAACATTCTGTTGTTTGACCCAGCATATTTGCCTACTGTGAACATGCGACCGTGTGCTCTCGTTTGATTGGCTGGCTGGCTGGCTGGCTAACAGGCTCACAGGCTGTCTGTCTGGTGCTGGCTGTCTGTGCCAGTTAGTCACTTGGCAGTGCTAGCATGCTGTGATTTACAGTAGCCTTTTCCATTATATAATGACTATGAAATCATTAGCTTGCCAGGCAGCTGTGAATATTACTTACATATTGTATCTAGGCAAACCTATCCAGCATTCCACTTTGCATTTTAGTGGAAAAACAGTAGTTGTTTAATCTATGTTGTAAAGTTGCTGCTGTCTTACGTTGTATTCAATGTCTATGTGAGCTGCGTGCGCTATGCTAGTTGCACTCGCTAAGTTAACTGTTGCATGTTGCACCTCCATCCTCTAGATGGCAGCAGCAGCAGTGGAGAGGAGAGTTACCCAGGTAGGAGCCCCTTCACCCCTTAAGCTTATGCGCTTTTGCTGAATTTGTGTTTACTTTTATGTCACATCTGTTGTTGTTCATCCTTGTTAATGGTGTTTCTTGTAAACTTGTCATTGCTACTATTTTCTGAACTCTGTCCACCCAGGTTTACTTTTAAAGTCCCTGTGAATTGGCTTGTGTACCCCTGATGTGTTAAAATATTTTATTTAAACAGGAAGTCGCGACACAACATATCAAAGAGTTTGTCCCTTTTTTCAATGGCCACTAGCATTTAAAAATGCTTAAAATGTATACTAAAAAGTATACATATAGCAGGGCCGTCCTTAGGGGGGTGCAGCTGGTGCGGTCGCATCGGGCCCCGCGGCGAATGGACCGAGGGAGAACACCCCCACCCCGGAACGCGATCGCAAACGGACCGAGGGGGGCCCTGCTCCCTACCTCGCACCGGGCCCCGCATCAGCTAAGGACGGCCCTGACATATAGTATACTAAAAATGTAATTCACTCTTACGGGAATCTTGTGTAATATAACTTGCTTTTGTTTGCTGTTTTTTATTGTATTTGTTATACTTGTATTTAAAAAAATAATAATAATTTACAATTGGCATTAAATAAAAATATACTACTACTACTACACTCTTACGGGAAGCATATTATTGTAGTGGTATTTATAATTTCTGGGGTAAACAGACTTTCCAGTTTTAGAAATTTAATTGGAAAAAAAAAAATCTCATCACCTTTTTAAATCTATTCCTGAAAAAGATGGATTGTAAACTTTATGGGCATATATCTCCTAAAACCATTTTTTGTCAGTGTTTACTATTAAACTAGTATAGAGATTACCTTAAAGGGTTAGTTCATGCAAACATCAAAATACAGCCATCAGTTACTCACCCTTATGTTGTTCCAATCCCATAAGACTTTCATTCATCTTCAGAACATAAATGAAGATAATTTTAAATTAAATCTGAGAGATTTTCTGTCTGCCAAAACACATCAAAAAGTTCATTAAAAACATTATAAATGTATGGAT
This sequence comes from Sinocyclocheilus rhinocerous, assembly GCF_001515625.1. Classification (NCBI taxonomy): domain Eukaryota; kingdom Metazoa; phylum Chordata; class Actinopteri; order Cypriniformes; family Cyprinidae; genus Sinocyclocheilus; species Sinocyclocheilus rhinocerous. Next base: position 746,821 of record NW_015637137.1, read on the forward strand.
ACATATCCATATTAATCCAGCTATTTCAGTCTTCTGAAGAGACACAACCACTTCAATTTAGGCTTTTATTCACATGTGTACATTGATTAACGCACGTACATAGAGACCACATCAAATATGGTCAACGGAAGCTCAAACCTCATTGGTTCTTCAAACTTGTGCTCGCGCGACTTCGTTGGTTCTCACACATCACGCAAGCACAAGCTTTAGTTGACTATTTGTTGAACAAACTATTCGTATTTAAAAAAATAATAATAATTTACAATTGGCATTAAATAAAAATATACTACTACTACTACACTCTTACGGGAAGCATATTATTGTAGTGGTATTTATAATTTCTGGGGTAAACAGACTTTCCAGTTCTAGAAATTTAATTGGGAAAAAAAAAATCTCATCACCTTTTTAAATCTATTCCTGAAAATTATGGATTGTAAACTTTATGGGCATATATCTCCTAAAATAATTTTTTGTCAGTGTTTACTATTAAACTAGTATAGAGATTACCTTAAAGGGTTAGTTCATGCAAACATCAAAATACAGCCATCAGTTACTCACCCTTATGTTGTTCCAATCCCATAAGACTTTCATTCATCTTCAGAACATAAATGAAGATAATTTTAAATTAAATCTGAGAGATTTTCTGTCTGCCAAAACACATCAAAAAGTTCATTAAAAACATTATAAATGTATGGATACATATCCATATTAATCCAGCTATTTCAGTCTTCTGAAGAGACACAACCACTTCAATTTAGGCTTTTATTCACATGTGTACATTGATTAACGCACGTACATAGAGACCACATCAAATATGGTCAACGGAAGCTCAAACCTCATTGGTTCTTCAAACTTGTGCTCGCGCGACTTCGTTGGTTCTCACACATCACGCAAGCACAAGCTTTAGTTGACTATTTGTTGAACAAACTATTCGTATGGATTACTTTTACAGTGTCTTTAATGAAGTTTAGTAGAATGGACTTTCAATGAATGGACAGAAATCTTTCAGATTTCATTTAAAAATATCTGCATTTGTGCTGCAAAGATAAATGGAAGTCTAATAATGCGACATGAGGGTGAATAAATGATGACAATTTTAATCTTTGCACTAATAAACGGACTAAAAGCAACAAACCTTACATTTTGATTTAGTGGGGTCTTTAAAGTGAAACATGAGAATAAATATGTGATGTTTAATAAAGATATTAGCAGCAGATTCTTTGTGTGTGTCAGGTGAATGGAGCGAGGCTCTGTATCCCCTCTTGACGACCCTAACGGAGTGTGTGGCCATGATGAGTGACAAAGCCAAGAAGTCAATGGTTTTCTTGCTCATGCAAGACAGCGCACCCACCATCGCAATGGACCTCAACCTGCAGTACCGCCGAGACGTGGTCTTCTGCCAGACAGTTAGTTCTCAAACAAACACATTAGTGAACACATACATAACCTTAAAGGAATAGTTCACCCTTAAAAATCATTTACTCGACCTCATGTCTTTCCAAGCTTAGAAGACTTTGGTTCATCTTCAAAACACAAATGTGACCCTGGACCACAAAACCATTCAAAAGGGTAAATTTTTTTTAAATTGAGATTTATACATCATCTGAAAGCAGAATACATAAGCTTTCCATTGATATATGGTTTGTTAGGATAGGACAATGTTTGGCCAAGATACAACTGTTTGAGAATCTGGAATCTAAGGGTGCAAAAAAATTAAAATATTGAGAAAATCGCCTTTAAAGTTGTCCAAATGAAGTCCTTAGCTATGCATATTACTAATAAAAAATTACGTTTGGATATATTCACGGTAGGAAATTTTCATGGAATATGATCTTTACTTAATATTCTAATGTTTTTTGGCACAAAAGAAAAATCGATATTTTGACCCATACAATGTATTTTTTGCTATTGCTACAAATATACCCGTGCTACTTAAGACAAATTAAGATATTTTTAATAAAACTTGAGAGATGTCTGCCACTGAAACGAAAGCCAATTCAAAAGACTGTCAAATAAATTGATATGAATCGAGCAGTTCAATTCAAGTCTTCTGAAGAGAAACAATTGTTTTATATGATTAACAGATTTTTATTTACATCTAAAAACATTAAGCACATCAAATATGGTAAACGGCAGCTCAACCACTCTTTCTTGACGCACAAGAACATACCTCATGAGCAAGCAAGTTTGAGCCTCTGTTTACCCTCGTGCTCAATGTATGTGCACTAATCAATACTTATGTGGAAAAAAGCATAAATTAAACCTTTTCATCATATAAAGTGATCATGTCCCTTGAGAAGACTTTGATTAAACTGCTTGATTGATATGGATTTCTTTGACACTATGAAAAGTTCATAAAAACGTAAAAGTTTTGGATGAATGAACTTTCATTAGAGGGACATAAATCACACAGTTTCATGAAAAATAGCTTCATTTGTGTTCCGAAGATTCACAAAAGTCTTACGGGTTTGGAATGACATGATGTTTTTGGGTGAACTGTTCCTCTACACCTGTTTTTCTGTCATTTTCTGACAAATGTCTTCTTGCTCTGTCTTTTTGCCTCTCTTAAGCTCACAGCACTAATTTGTGGCTTCATCATCAAACTGAGAAACTGTCTCCGTGACGACGGTTTCCTGAGACAGCTTTACACCATCGGTCTGCTCGCTCAGTTCGAGTGCCTATTAAGTACTTATGGTAAACACACACTTACACACATACAGTATGCCCATACTTTGAACCTGGATACACAGTGACCACTGAATCACTTTTGTTATGTAAACTCATTTAGAGCACAATTCTTATTCATTATTTCTATGTGAGTGAAGCGCTCTGTTCTGAAACATGTTACACTGACTACAGTGGTTTTGCTTTGTTGTGTGTATGTTTCACAGGAGAGGAGTTAGCCATGTTAGAGGACATGAGCATAGGAATAATGGATCTTCGAAACGTGACGTTCAAGGTGACGCAGGCCATCTCTACCTCTTCCCCCGACATGCTGCCGGTGATCACCGGAAATAGAGACGGGTTCAACGTTCGCATCCCGCTCCCGGGAAGCATGTTTGATGCATTGCCAAGGGAGATCCAGAACGGCATGCTGCTGCGGGTACAGCCGGTGCTGTTCAACGTGGGCATCAACGAGCAGCAAACGCTCGCCGAGAAGTGAGTCCTGATTATGTAAAACACTCCACAAGAGTGCTTGCATAACATCAGCAAACAACATTATCATAATTATATCATAATTATCAATATCAATATATCATAATTGTTTGATTTATCTGATCTCTTTTTCAGTTTGGCATACACTTGTGTTCATATTGAAGATATCTAAAGGGAAAATCAAAATGTTTGTGTTGTAGGTTTGGAGACACGTCGCTTCAGGAGCTCATCAATGTGGAGAGCCTGGCACGTCTTAGCTCTTACTACCAGCAGTTCAAAGAGGTTTTACCTGACGACTGTAAGTCATCACTCTCCTCTTATGTTTTTTTCCCTCTCTACATAACCAAAAATATATTTGAATTATACAAGTCACTCTGGTTTTAATTTTCTGTCTCTCTCAGGTCTTCCTCGCTCTCGTAGTCAGACGTGTCTCCCAGAGCTGTTGCGGTTCCTTGGTCAAAATGTTCATGCTAGGAAAAATAAAAATGTAGACATCTTGTGGCAGGCTGCAGAGGTAACGGTTCTTCTACTACTAAATTATATTCAAATAATTGCTCAAACCCATTTGGCATTGTTTTCATTTAAAACTATTCTCATTCAAAAAAAAACAAAGAAAAACTTAATCAGCCATAGTTTTCATGTCCGAAATAGAGTAAAATCCATGTTTGAGTGCATCTCATTTGTACTGACACCTCTGAAAATAGAAATATTAAATGTTTACGTTGTGAGGTGTCCTTTTTCAATCCATTTTAATCACAGCAGTTCTCGTTATCACTAAATTATTGTATAGTTATACATAGAGAAAAAAAGAAACTGCAAGCCTATGTAAATACCTAAAAAAAAAAAAATCTTCGTTACTGATAATCCAATAGAAGTCAACATTTTACGAAATGTAATTTGCATTGGTGTATTTTGCTGCAGTCTTATGCACATACAGTAGGCATAATGCATGTTCGGGTATATTGGCGGATCACATTCAGTAATTTTGCATGTGTAGTTATAATTAAGCTACATTGGGTTTTTGTGGAGTCGAGCTACAATGTCTAAGAATACACATAGCACGTCACCTCTGTCTTTCAAAATAAGCGCACAACATTGAGGCCAGTTGTAATCTGATAATTATGATTTCAGACAGTTTACATGACATTTTTAAAAAAACAAGTTATTGTTGAAGCTAAAATCTAACATTTAGAATGCATATACTAAATATACTAAGTGTAAACATGGAATCAGAACAAAAACAAACGCACACACATCCCTGGAAAAACTCTCCAACAGGGTGCTTGACAAAAAATTGATCATGAAAATAGAAAAAGGTCAGCACACCTGGGCTCCAAAGATACAAAAATGTAATAACAGGCTATCACATAGGTGACGTTTCGAGCATGCAGGCTCTTCATCAGAAATATTCTAAGTGTAAAATAATTCAGTGGTATTCAACCAGAGGGGGCCTCACAAAACTTCCAAGGCGCCCACAAAAGGAGACTTAAATTGTTCAATTAAAAAATCTTTAAAAAGTTATAAAATATTAGGATACAAACTGAAATCATGTTTCTTTATTTCTTCCCCAATAACATTTTTATTATTAAATAATAAACAGAACAAGAATCTTAGATGCTCTGGGATCACAAAATGATTTATCTTTAATTTAATATATCAACACTCCCAGTTTCTTTTTAAAAAAATTTGAAAAGCTGTATTATCATAATTACAACAGAAATACCCGTCTTAGCCAATTTTATTGAATATTGTGTTGGATCATGAGGGGCCTTCGAATCAAAAGGATTGAGAACCACTGGGTTAATTGGTGCACCCTTAATAACGTGAGCATATGAAGTCAAAAAGTTTGTATATATACAGAGTTTGCATCTGAAGGCCTTTAAGTGGTTCTAGTGCCATTTCAAAAGATACTTGAATGCTGAACTGGAATAAGTGTGACTATGTGTTAGGCTGAAACACAATATTTGTGCCCCTTCACTCAGATTTGTCGGCGACTAAATGGAGTACGTTTTACCAGCTGTAAAAGTGCCAAGGACCGCACTGCTATGTCAGTGACTTTGGAGCAGTGTCTGATCCTGCAGCACGAGCATGGCATGGCCCCGCAGGTCTTCACCCAGGCCCTCGACTGCATGCGCAGGTAAGACTCCTGAACAACTGCCTGCACTTCAATTCATAAGCATCGCACGCTTTGGGGATGTGCCTCTCTTTTTCTTTTTCTCTTTTCTTCTTTTCTCTTTCTCTCTGAAGGATCCCCTCCAATGCATCATCCCTCATTGCTTGTGGCTTCTTGGTGTTTTCAGTAACACTTTTCTGTCTTTATTGCTTTGTGGCTTATGTGGCCTAATATGTTCATTTCTTTTATATTTACTCACTTGTTTAGGGTGTTTGTTCCTTCCCACTCCACACTTCCATATTTCATCCCTTCTCTCCACGAGAGGCGTAAACACAAATAAATTGCTCCTGCAGAGTGTGAGGAAACTGCTGAAACTTTGAATCTGCTGATTTGTTTGGCTGTGTGCTTGCCAGATGCTCTGTGCTTATAAATAAGGGTATGAAATTGTCAGTTTTGTCACATAATTGTCTCCTCTTGTCTCCTGTGCAATCTAAGGACAGATCTAAACAAACATAGTTGTAGTTAAATTTGTACAGAAAACTGTTTATCTGTCCTGTTGAAGCTGATGAAAGAGACAAGATGAGTACAGGAAGGTTTTGTTGCTGTTTTATAGAGTCTCAGTAAATACTTACAATAAGGTTTAATTCATTTACATTTGTTAATGCATTGGGTGTCATAAACTAGCAATGCAGTATACAGCATATATTCTTCTAGATAATGTTAACTTCTACATACACCGCCGTTTGGTTAGTAAGATTTACTTTTTTTGAAAGAAATTAATACTTTTATTAAGCAAGGACACATTCAGTTGATTTAAAGTGACAGTAAAGACATTTATGATGTAAAAGGTTACATGGTTTCCACAAAGATATCAATCAGCACAACTCTTTTTAACACTGACAATAATAAGAAATCGCCAAATCAGAATATTTGAATGATTTCTAAAGGATAATTTGACTCTAAAGACTGGAGTAATGGATGCTGAAATTTTCACTTTGCCATCACAGCAATACATTTCATTTTAAAATATATTTATTAAAAAAGTTGTAATAAAATTTCACAATATTACTGTTTTACTGTATGTTTGTTCACATAAATGCAGCCTTGGTAGGAATAAGAGACTTTAAAAGACAATAAAAAGTGTTACTGACCCCATACTTTTGAATGGTAGTCGATAAAACATTTTGATTTGTATAAATTTGATAAAGTATTCAAACAAAGTAAAGAATATTGAATTTATAATTTAAAAAACTAAAAATAACCCTATTCTTACCTTACCTAAAGTAGGTAAGAATAAATGCTGTAAAAAATGTCTTCATTGTTAGTTCAATATCTAATTCATTAACCAAGGTTAATAAATTGGATGTTAAGGTAAAGTTTTACCCACAATGCACTGTGCATGATCTGCCACTGTGCTGTGCTGCTGTCCCCTGTGTGTATGAGGCTGAGTGACTTGAAATGAATAATCTCAAAGAAAGCCAGCAGTCTATCTGTACCTAAAAATGTACTCTCCTTCACAAGCCTGGATACAAAACAGATGGATGCAGAGACACTGTACACAAGATTGTTTTTATGTTCGCAGTTGGTTTGTTATGATGGCTCTGTTGGCCTGTTGCATGCTGGGAGGACACAGCACGCTTGATTTGCATGGCAGCAGCAGCCCTACATATGCCCCCTTCTGTCCAACATGGAGAACCCATCTCTTAAACTTTCTTTACTTTACTTTAAACGGCAGAGATGCAGAACTTCACTCTTAATTTTCTCTTTCTTTATTCTCTCTCCTTCCCTTCTGTTTCTTTTTCCTAATTCACATTGTCTGTTTTATGTCGGATTTACTTTTTGTTTGCATCCACATCTGACGGATGGACCTTTTCATCGTGTCTGCAATAAATTTTTCATTTCGTTTTTCTTTACATTCATGTTGGAACCACCCCAATGGTCATGTCACCATCCTGTGCATGTCGCCCCATTCTGTTTGTCCTCTCTGGCCCTTGCTGCCGCTCCCTCGTCCCTGCCCCTCTCTGCAGCATTGGGACCAGGGAGGGGGTAACTCAGAAGAACCTGAGCGGCTTATTGCCCGTACGTGACTTCAGGCTGGACCCCAGTCTGCTCTACTCTCTGCCCCTTCTGGCCCTGAGCCCAAACCTGCTCATCGTCTGGGTGTTCCTCAGCATAGCCTACCTGCTGGCCAAACTCCGCTGCAGCTGAGCCTGAGACCCCCTTTTCCATTTTTCTTTCTCTCTTTCCCTCACCCTGGCTATCTCAGCACTTCCTTTCTCTGTTTTTCTGTTTCTTCCTCCTCTGGGTGAGGAGCTGTGTGCAGACAATGCTGAATTCTTTCTGGTTGATACAGCTCTTCTCTCTAACAGCCAATCTAAAGGTCTTGGTGGTCATTTCTGCCTTACCTCTCTCTCTCTTTCTCAAGTAATCATGGATGAGAAAAGTTTGTAAAATAATTTGTGACATATAACAAATATTCTGATTATTTTAGAGGGTTCATTGAAAATAGATATTCATATATATTTAAGATTTCACATTGATTTATTTATTCAATACTAATTATTCTTATAATATAATGTTTTATTTGTGTTATTATAACAAACTATTTTTAGACACATGCATATTTGTGCTAGTGGTCAATTCAATGTGTATATAATAGAGTGCATTAGTGCCCGCACACTTTTTCAGCGGCGTTTGTTCCGGATGTTTGTTTTTTTCCACACTTTTTGTTTCCCATAGGAATTTTCAAAAAAGTGTTTAAAATATTATAAGCCATGTAGCAAGCCAAGCAGCTACAAGGCGAATCACAACATCATGAACTTCAAATCTGAAAAAAAGTAATCGAAATTGGACAAAAGACAAAAGTACAAAACTGTGTGCTTAACCGTTTTAGTGAGGGAAAGAACTACAATCCCATGAAGCATTGCAAATGACAATCAAGTTAAAAACAATTGAGGAAGAATAGAAACTACTAATTTAAAGTTGATTATTACATCAACTTATTTTACAAGTTTATTGCAAAATATGCAATAAGTATTTTGACAGCATAGCAAATCAAATATATAATTTGCAGTGCTTTATGGGATTGGGCATTAACCACAAACACATTTGCCGCAATTTGTTCGCTACCGCTGATGGAATTTTCTGTACAGAATCATGCGAAAAGATGACTTCAACAAAAGTATATACCATTCGATCTCAACTCACTGTACTTCTGTCTTTAAAGGTTTATAAGTCATCGTTAAAAAAGAATTTCCCTATGGAGAAAATGAACAGATTTTGGAACCTGACTGTTGCACTCTATAATGAGATATTGTTATTCTGTAACAGTATCATGGAATTTTCCAGTGATTTTTGTGGTCGATTTTGTTGCGTCTTCCATGTGTTTCTATCTAAATGCAAATATTAGGCCTGGCCAAAGCTAATCTCACCTATCATCGCACTTGCTTTAAAAAGTATTGCACTTTAGGGTATTAAGTGTGTCCATGTCTTCCCATGTTTGGCTGGAAGAACACATGTTGCTCTTTTACCAAGATTGGTCTGCACTAACCTGTTTGCAGCCTTTTCAATGAGCCCATTAAATTTGGCCAAATAAGATTGTATTTTCAGTCAGGGAAATCTAAATATGCACTTGAGAATTGATTTTCATCGAGATTTTGTTTTTAAATGTCTTTAAGGATGTTTTTACTGTCAGCTGACAGGAGGTACATGGCAATAGGTTTAATAGGAATTTTGTGTAAAGGAATGTTCCAGGTTCAGCACAAGATCCGTTGACCACATCTGAGGCATGCAATCGTTTATAAGATCATTGCGGCTCATCTCTCAATTTGTAAAAACAAACAACCTTATTTACATGAATGCACTAAGGTCTAACATTGAAATACACAATTTTGAAAAAACAACCATGTACAGCTTCCATTGTAAGTGTATTAATGTAAATTAGTTTCTTTTCTCAAATTGGGGCATAAATGGCATGCTAGATGGTGTAAGTTAAATCTTTGTGTCAAATCTGGAACAGTCTCTTAAGATGTATCTGTTTAGATGACAATAGCATCCACATGTTGCTTTAAGTAAAGACACTTATGCAGTAATGATGAATAGAATGTATGTTGTTTTACCAAAACGAATCACTTTGTTTCCTAATCATGACATGCAGGCTGTAAATCATCAGATTTCTTCCCTTCTTTATATGTAAATATATATATTTTATATGTAAAAGTTTACCATGAGAGAATTTTACAGAGCTCAGTTTAATTGTGCTTCCCTTTGTGCCAAATTAGAAATGGCCTCTCTGTGCTTTGTAAAATTTGTCTGGCCACATGCCACGGCCAGTACATCTGCTGTTTACAAGTTAGCACTGCTTGAGCTTACATGCTCTAAAGAGCTGCCCATTGCAAGAACTTTATATATAAAAAATAATATTCAGAAAATTGTGCAGTTCATCTGACCCACTAAAGAAATTGACTGTCCCAAAATATCTCCCTTTGAGATGCTAAAGGGGTTCATTTTTAATGATGTTGTGGCTCTGTGAGTCTATTTTTGCTTTGTTTGCTTAAAAATGTCAGAGATAACTTCCAGATTTTTCCCTGTTGGTTTTAAATCATGTTGGATAATGTTTCAAGCTGTTTTCTGAGTACGATGTCTTATACAATAAGTTGGAGAAAGGTTTTGCTGACTGATTTTGACGTTTCATAGGTTAGACAGGGACAGATACTGACTAAGGTTTGGCTGAATATCACTGGTAGGTTTTAACAAATCGAATTTAAGGATAGATCTCAGTTTAGTTTTGATCGTTTTAAAGTTTGATCATTGGTTTTAGGTAGGGCTGCATGATTATAAAATTGTTGATTATTTCCCATGATAGTGTAATCTCAATTATGAATTTAATTGATCAAATTTATATTAAAACACATCTGCAAGTTATTACAAAAAAAAAAAGACTGATTCACACAACATACATGTTTGTGAATGGTTACAATGTTCAACCGAATATATACAGGTGCATCTCAATAAATTAGAATGTCGTGGAAAAGTTCATTTATTTCAGTAATTCAACTCAAATTGTGAAACTTGTGTCTTAAATAAATTCAATGCACACAGACTGAAGTAGTTTAAGTCTTTGGTTCCTAGCCATAAAAATCTAACATTTTTGGATACATTTTGCAGTCATAGTTTTAGAGATAAGTTGTAGGTTTGAATTGATGGACTATGTTGTTGAATGTTTTGGGAAATAAATAAGTATCTTGGGTTAGGGAATAGTTTGGTGGACTCGTTAGGTTTGCTTGAATAATGAATGTGCTCAGAGCCAGCTCTTTTGTTTTTATTGAGCTTTCATTCTCTGAGAATCCAAACATATGCAGTGTTGTTTTTATGCTTCTTACAACATTTGAACATTTTTAAACAGTATTTGAAATATAACCTTTTACTCAAATATCACAAATAAATTCTTTAGCTCTACCTCGTTTTACTAAAGCATGTGAATAGAGCATCATGCTCTTTTAGTCACAAACTAAAAAGGTCTCTGGCAAGGAACCATTTTGATTTCGGAATTCACTAGAATAACATTTTTTATTTTTAACATTAAGTGGTCAATTAATGCAAAAATGGTAAGTCTGTGATCATTTACATACCTTTGTATGTTTCTTTCTGTAGTGGAATTTAAAAGGAGATATTTAGTAGAGTGTCCAAGCTGCTCTTTTCAGTAAAAAAAAATGTTCACATGATTTTTCAGTGAATAATAACATTTTGTTCATCACACTAGTCATACTACTTTTATATTGCTTTTTTTCAGAGCTTGATAGCCTCTGGTTCTGTTCTGATCCACTTGCACTGTATGAAGCAGCATGAACACTTTAGAATTTCTCCTTTTGTGTTCCTTGGAATAAAGTCAGTCATATGGGTTCGAAACAACATGAGAACGACACATTGCACTGATGTTTAATTTCTAACTGGTCAGTTTGGTAGATAAAGGCCTACACCTGAGTAAATCGTACCAAACCATGCTAACTGATATCGTTTACATTTGTTACAACACTTAACTCAGTAAAGAAGTTTATATTATGAATTGCTTTATTGTTATTATATGAATATTACTAAGATATTTGTGTAAGCACATTTTTGAAAGAATATATTAATTGTTTAAAACGTTACGTGCGGTTGTAAAACAGAATTTTTAGAATCCCAATAAGAGGGACATGTGCAATAGTTGGCCTGATCAAATGTCATTATTTACCATACCCTAATACACAACCAATGAAGCCTGCTGATCTTAAAGATTTATTTTCATTTCTGTCAAATTTGCTTCAGAGCATTAACTGCCTGTGTGCTACCTAAAAAACATTAGCATTTTCAACTTATGTTTTTGACGTGGTTTGTTCGTTTATTTGCTTTCGCCACCCTCATTCTATGTTCACCCATAATACTCATGCTCATAACACTGCTGAGATGTCTGCTGCCATCTTTTGTGGCTGTGCTAATTTTTGCTTGTGATTTTTCTAAACATGGCTTCATGTTCTGTTTGTTTTCTACTTGTTTTCACACACTCAATCCCGCCCCTTTCCCCTACCAGTGAGGGCTGCCGCCGTGAGAATACCATGAAGAACGTTGGATTTCGCAAGTATGCCTTTAACTTTCTGCAGCTGAAGGCCTTTCCTAAACATTACAGACCTCCCGATGGCACTTTCGGAAAAGTGGATACTTGACGAGATGACTCTTGTTTAGCTATAATACAGCAGGATCATTAATTATGATGTGACACAAGTCCTGCACATTAGAAATGCGAGCCTTCTTCAAGCTAAGCTACAGTAAATCCGCTCAACGCATAGGCTTTTTCAGTTTGCACCGATAGTTATTGAACATTTACATTTCAAGTGTGAGTTTGAAGTGAAAATGTTGACTGCATTGATTTGTATTAGTAGCAAAAGACTGCATATCTGATCTTTCATAAGCTCAATATCACCGCACATATACATACACGTAATGGCTCTCTGTAGTGCACAATGAAGGGTTTAGTCATTTATATCATAGGAATTCTGGCCCTTTATAATGCATAGTGGAGAGTTTACACGTTTATGCTGTATTACATATTGTATTCTTGACTATCAATAGCAAACTGTAGTGTGTTTAGTTTAAGCAACACCTGCTGCAGCATTACAGTGATCAGTGTTATGGCTTAGAGTTGTCACATGACTCTTCTTGCCTTGTTTATTCCTCTCATGTGTGTTCATTGAGGCTCCACCATTTTCAAGTGTCATTTCCCATTCTCCCATAGACCAGCGGAAGAACTGTTGGGAAACAAATCAGGCCTTTTTTAGGTTAGCATTGTGTGTTTTATTAATTTTTTAAACCTCATACATTCAGACTGATCATGCATGGTCCATCCTCTCAGTTGCTTTAACTCTGAGGTCGTCCTTTATGAAAACAATGCCCTCTTCAAGTAAAAACAATGCACTTCTGGCACGTTTCTTCTATGGACCAGCGAAGAAAACGACGATGTGAGATCAGTGTATCACTGTGTTCAGCTGGCAGCAATGACTCATAGATGATGCTGCCGTTTTGTGCTGTACTCGTTTTAATAAGAGGTACATTCAGAAATGGAATATTGATACATGGAGACAGTACAGTACAGTGCTAAGCACTTGTGAAACTGACTGTGAAATGTGAATGTTACAGTTGTTCAAATTATTTGTTACAAGTTATTTTGTGGTGCATATCACTGTTGTCATTTCTCGTTTTTGACACTGATGTTGTTTCAATTATTGTATGTTTATATTATACACCGTTATTTAAGAGAGATATGCTCACAGATTTTTTTAATTGATCTTGATTTGTATTTATCTTTTTTATGGTAATGACCTTGTATCTTTTATGATGCCCTCTTAGATATATTATGTCTGTCTAGAACAGAGTTCTGCTGTATTAAAATGCTGTCAATAATCAATATCTGATGCCATTAAAGAGAGAATATAAGACCAGTGACATCTGTTGTGTACTTCTTATCACGATGAAGCATGTCTGTTTCTGTGTCTGTGCATGTTTGGATCTAAAACGTGGTTAAATATCAAAAACAGTATCTCATCATTGCTCCCCAGATGAGCTTCTGCTGCTCTCTTGTGTTCTGTAGAAACCAAATCAGACATTTGTAACATCATTCAATAACAAACGGGTCACGAGAAGGAAAATGGATGATTATGGAAGTAATAAACTTACAAATGTCAGTGTTGTTACCTGTACAAAATAATCTCAAGAGGAGAGTTGCACACTTACTGTACATCAAAATGTAGGAAACAGTTAGAAAAGCAAAAAAAACTGGCATCACCAATATGCTGATGACTATCCTGAGGACAAAAAAAAACACATTCAACGTTCAAATGTTAATGTAATAAAAGTCACAATTAAAAGACAAGTTTCCTTTAGTAATATGTTAGACTTATAATGAAAAGGTAAAATAAATTCCTTCTGTGATATAAAACAGCATACTTTGCTTAGCAATAATGTTCTGCAGAAAAGAAGTCAGACCTTGCTTACTGGATATTGAAAAGAGCAGAGAAAAAGTTGTTAGGCTATATAAAGAGAGACGATTAAAGACAACGATTTTTCCTCATGGAAAAACTTCAAATGTCCAATATACCAAAAGTGACACCAAAAGCCAGTTTTGTTTTCTCCAATATAGATGGGTCCATAATATGACAAAAAAAAAAAAAAAAACTACACATCTACAATGGATGGTTTTAAATCAAACCCAGTGAATTTAATTTTCAATCCAAAATGAATCCTCAGAGGAGATAAGCTACGAACAGAGCCTTTAAGGTATAGTATATTGTCATCTTTGGGTAAAACAACGTTTTTTTCCCATGAGACCAAATACATATACATAAATAACCAGAAAAAACAATGTATTTATAATGTTTTATTACTATAATATCTAATTGTCTTGCAGTGTGTTTCTCTTGGACCTTGATACTCCATAATAGGCCTACTATTTGTAATCGTTTACCATTAAATATGTTCTTTTGTCCATTTTTATTCTTTCTTCTTATTCGCTGGTGCAGATAATGGTGTTTAGTTTGTACTATTTAATGAAGCTTCAAACTTTACTCCCCACCTTTGTGTGTTTGGCCTGTCCACTTCTCTGCCTGTGTTTCTAGTAAACATATGTTGAGGAATCACGCATGATATAGATATATTTTAACATTTCTTCCATTTCAAGTTCACTAATGTTGAGCAGGCTTTCTTATTGGACCCATTAAAAACGGATCTAAACGGCTTTCACAAGCCATCAATAAAGCTTAGGACAAAATGTGCATTTGATTTGTGATCATCTGTTACAATTAATCACATTGTTTGACATAATAGGATGTATTAGCTTGTTCAGGCAATAGCGCCACTGTGTGGAGAAAGGGTGGTGGCGCTATGTTCTGCTACTGTTCCATAAGCTCATAACGAATTTCAATTTGTATTGGTTTTATTACCTAATCTAAAACTAGGTAATCTAGGTAAAACTAGGTTATCTAAACCAAAAAACTGAACTGCCGCTCATTGCCACCACACGAGCGGTGCGCGTGCACCTGACGTCTGTCACACTGTGACGAGTTTGTGGCTCCTCTGGTGCACGAGAGCAGAGAGGATCTTCACGAGCGCGGGGAAACACATACACACACACCACCGAAGCTGGATCAAGCCGTCAGAAACCCTCCAAACTTCCACTGGGCCGGGCCAGCAGGCCAGCAACTCCCGATCTGGACCGATGTGCTGGCTGAGATGTCTCGACACATTTATATTAGGAATAAGATCGGCGAGGGAATCCAAGCGCCTATATTTCAGGTGACCATGTTAAGATTTGAGATAAGACATCATTTTTACTTTATTAATTTTGTTGGATAACTTTATACAACTAAACACAGATAGCTATTATGATATTTACTAGCCTGTATGAATATAATCGTTTTAGTTGGTGTTTGCTTGGTATTCTCAGTAAAACTGTTTGGAATGATGAAGTACGTTCAGTACACTTTGTTTTCAGTGGGTTCTGCAATTTTGTTTGCGTAGGGGTGTCAAGGGCACTTGAATGAATTAAAACGCAGAGACTTTTACTACTGTGAACTTTATCAAATCACATGAAATATTTGAAGCAGAAATAACTAGTTTGCTAGCATTATTATTTGAGTATATAGATGAATTCTTTGTCTTGACACCAACAATGACCTAGCTCACCTGACTACATAAAGAACAACCCTAATGCAGTGAAATGAGCACACTGACCCACTTTTTGGTGGCCCTATTAAACGAACTTTAAAAAGAACAAGCTCTCTGTCTATCCGCAACACTACTATAGAGCTCTAGAGACGCCTAGAAATAGAAACAAATCAGACCTGGCTAATTAATGTGTCCCTGTAGTGACTATTTTTTGTCAATCCACTCCCATCTCTCTATTTCTCTCCTTCTCTTTCAAACTTCCTGTTGTTTGTAGCTGTATTCTTTTTCTTCCCAGGGGTAAAGAAGGGTTCATATACCTCAAGCTGAATGACCGCTCTATACGTTTTCCACTTCTACTGTTATATCAGTCCATTAATGAATTTGCACAGATAATTTACATTGATGCAAGTGGCTCTCATTACCGAATGAACTTCCCTCATTAATGGTCACTAATGCACTGCACACAGCACAGTTGTATCTGCTGGCACCCTCTCTCCCATCACCCACATTTGGATAACTTCCATGTTTCTACACAATGTACAGTCTAGTCATATTTTACCTATTTCTAATTCTGTGCAACATTCAGTCTATATTTCCATCTAAAATTATGTATTGTAAGTGTTTTATAACCTTGATAGGATCTCAGCAGGCAAATTAAGTAATATTTGGCTAATAAATTCAATACTGATCCTGCTGCTTATTCTGATTCTTATCTATTAATGTCAAATATAAAAAATATGATTCCATTAACAATAATGCTAATTTTATATTCTCAAAAGTAAAGGGTTGAGAAATGGTCAACCATGTCTGAAGCAATTCATTCATGTTTTCATCATTGCTCCATCTACAGGTGAACAGGGGAACATATTCAAGGCGTAGTCGACTGAAGAGGTCTGATGGCAGCACCACCTCCACCAGTTTTATCCTGAGACAGGTAAAGAAATGGCCCATTTCTGAAAGTGATCAAGCTTGGTTCTCAGAGCCAATCTGGATCAATTAAAAATTGATTCACCCCACAATTTTTCCTTTCTCTTTGGAGTGTTACAAGCTCTTGGTGCATAAAGAAGATCTGTAAAGCTGCAAAGACTAAAATCTCAAATCCAAAGAGATATTCTTTATAAAAGTTAAGAGTCAACCATGCCTACCTAAAACGGCTCGTTCTAACTTTTAGCAACATCATATGACCCCTTTAATATTATTTAATGGACTTGTGATAGCATGAACTAACAACAAACAGGTGTATTTTTATTAACTGACATTAATAAAGATTGTTTATGTAACATAAAAATACTGTAACAAATCTATTGCACATTGTTAGTTAATGGTAGATAATTCATTAACTAACACTAACTAATAGATCCTTATTGTAAAGTGTTAGCATAATTTCTAACTATAATCTGTTGTTAACCTTTTGATTATTACACACACACACACACATATAGAGGTTGGATTTAAAAATAGAAAGTATGTTAATAAAAGTGGAAATTAAACTTAAAATATATTTATTATATATTTATATATAATTCATTATATATCAATATATATAATGTATTTATTGTATATATTTATATATTTATACTATTTACAAAAACGTATTAAAACTTTATTCATGTTATGTTAAAATTTGGTAAGATTTAAAATAGTGAGAACATATATTAATAAAAGTGGAAATTTAAATTAGTGCTGTGTTCAAAATATCGATACAACGATGTATCGTCACAGAGATTTGACGATACGAGTATCGATACAGCTGGCCCTGTATCGATATTGTGGCACGTGTGCAGCAGTGGACCGCGCTTAATTTGTTTAAAATTTGACAACGTTTAAAATGGAATACAATTTAAAATATATATTTATACATAATCAATACAAATGTAATTAAACTTTTTAATTATTGTTTATTACATGTAAATATATAATTTGTTTATTGTATATAAATCAAACCTAATGAATTTAATTTTCAATCCAAAATGTGTGTGTGTGTATATATATATATATATATATACACACACTTGTTATTTAGATATTTATGTATTTGCTAAATATTTGTTTCGTTTATTCATGTTATGTTCAAATTTGGTTAGATTATTAAAATATATATGTTTGCAAAAAAAAAACATGTTTTTGATGGGAAAAGTAAAATAAACAAAGCATTAATCAGCGAAGAAAATGAAGAAAATAGCATCACGGCAAATAAAGGGGAACATCCTGGAGAAAAAACTGACTGTACATTCGAATGAAATGACAGATGGAAAGCGAGAATGAAAGAGGCAGAGGGAGGCTCTCTCTCTCTCTCATCAGCGCTCACAGTCAAGGAGAACACACGTCAGCAGCAGCTCTGACTGGAAGGCTGCTCGGCCAATCAGCACGCAGCTGGTCAACTGTGTCATCAGCCTGAGATTGAGGAAGGGTTCTCTCCCTTTTTCTTTCTAACCCTCTCTCTCTCTCTCTCTGATGCGGGGAGCAGCACCGTGCCGTGTGTGTGTGTGAGCGTGTTGCTGAGAGATGATGAAACATCCGCGTCAGTGAGCCGTTGGGAAGCTTCTCCCTGCCTGAGGATGTGAGAGAATTGGAGGCTGAACGAGGGATCCACTCCATCCTGCAGGCTGAGCCATCTGCACAGGCCTGCTTTCCCTCTTTCTCTCTCTGTCTCCATCCTCTCTTTCTCGTGAGGCTTCTCTCACCCTTTTTTCCCTTCTTGTTCTTCCTCTGTGGAGCAAGGAGATCGTCATCCCCCCATCGATTCTTTTTTTGTGGTGGTGGCTCCCTCCTTCTCTTCCTCCTCCTCCTCCTCCTCCTCCTCCCCCTCTCTCTCCATCTCCACCACCACCTCCTCCTCTCTTTTTTCTCTATTCTTCAAGAGGACCTCTTTGGAATAGCAAACCTCCATGTATGACAATTTGTACCTGCATGGATTTGAAGACTCGGAGGCGGTGAGTTATTTTTCTCGCGATCGGAATTGGCTATGGCTATATATAGTGTTTTCCCACTGGCTATATGTGTGTGTGTGTGTGCGTGACCGCGCTCTTGTTCTGAACACTGGCTCAGCTGTGCTGCACATACAGGGCCTGCGAGACTCAGTGTACCATGATTTTCTCAGATGCAGCCCACCGATCTCCGTGGGTGTACTACTGGGAGATGCTCATCAGAGGCTTGTGTGTGTATGTCTTTCAGTATGTGTTGTTAATAGCACACATTCCCATTGAACATTCACTCCTATTCCATACAGTGCGTTTACAGCAGAAAAAAAAGCACGTCTCATTCATTTTTCAGTTGGCGTTTGTTTCAGGATTATAATACGTGGCTTTCTGTTCTTTGTAGGTCCTACCTGATCTCTTTAAGGTTGAATTTGTTTAGGATGTTATCATATAGGTAAAATTGTAAGGCTTCATTTACTGTCTGGCTGTTAAAGGGGCAGAGCCGTTTCTTGCTGATGTGTAGAATGTAATGAGTCACATGGCTTAGGTGCCCCACTTGAATGCCTCAAAACGAAATCGAGCCAGAAGTCTGGAAAAGCTATCAGGGATTGTGTGTGTATACGTCAGAGGCCCTTAGAACCCACTGTAATTCTCTTCAGATGTGTTTATTTCGATGTTCTGTATGTACAGAGACCATT
Organism: Sinocyclocheilus rhinocerous; assembly: GCF_001515625.1. Classification (NCBI taxonomy): domain Eukaryota; kingdom Metazoa; phylum Chordata; class Actinopteri; order Cypriniformes; family Cyprinidae; genus Sinocyclocheilus; species Sinocyclocheilus rhinocerous. The sequence goes on from NW_015637137.1 coordinate 765,900, forward strand.
TATTTAAGATACACATCATAATCCATAATGAGGTTCCTGCGCTTTTGAGGATGAATATATGGTATGTCATGTTGTTTGTATATTTAATCAGTTTTAACATATAGCTTTTTAAGTAGAGCACATAAAATCATTTAAAATATGAATCAGCAAGCATAATATTTAAGAAACTTTGTTTAATGTTATTAATAAATGTACATTCCATCTAGAAGTTGTTTAACCACATAGTCTGTGTTCAAACACTGGTGTCAAAAACTCTTCGCGCAGAAATTGCTAATACATTTTTCAATTATTTACAAAGCAATGGCAAGTAACAGAGTTAAATGTGAAATTTTCAAGGAAAAAGACTGAGATAGTATTTTCTTGTCAAACATACTCAAATATTTTACTCTAGTAAACTTAGGGGGGGGGTTACAGTGTATGACTGGTTTTACATATTCTACATAGCCTACTTCAAAATAGAGGTCTGGGATAATTTATATTTATTTGCTAATAAATACATATGCATTTAAACCACGTTCATTGCACTCTGCATTGCAAATCCAGTAAAACTGTGTCTGTAAACCTTCTAAGCTTAATAAAAGCTTAATTTAGTTAATGAGAAAATATCTGTTTGACTTAATTTTGGGCCATTGTCTGTCTTTATGACATTATATATGAATCTTTAAAGGCCCTCCAAAGTCATTCTTCAGCAAAAAGACTGTTATCTCGTCAAAATCAAGGACGAAAGCCATTCATTTGAATTTTTTTTGCTTACAATCATCACTTCTGCAGTGAAAGATAAGCAAACTTGTGCATTTTTGGTTTCCCGAATCAGGCGTTTTGTGATTGGACTCACCGGCCTCAATTGGGTCCCTGCTGAAGTAAGCTTGTGCGGAGCGGCTGCCTTCAGGGAAAAAGTGTTTCGCCATAGGCAGCGTGTTGAAATTTTTTAGCCGACTGCAAGGCTTTTTCGCTCTCTCTCTCTACCTCTCTCTCTCTAATGCGATATTGACCCAATCATTCTTTTTACTGACTTGAGCTAATGTTGTTTCCAAATTGGATTAACAGAATACAGCTTCCTAGCTTCACTTCACTTTGAGCAGATCTCTCATTAATTAGAGGACGATGTACTGGCTGGTTGGATCTTCTTTATTATCTTAAAAGGGGAAAATGTGAATACCATACGGTATATGTTTTTATTGAGCTGATAGGGATCAGGTGCTTCTCTTGAACGTGATGGAGCCGTCTGAGGACTTTATGGAGATTTCAGGTGAAAATGTTCAGATTATGTATTGTGAAGTTTTTCATGGTCCTGAGAAACAAGCAGTGAAGGTATGTATGCTTAAAGGAAATCTAGATATGTTGATGCTTGAGTTTTTCAGGGCTATTATTTGTACTGTAAATTAAGTCTTTTTACTATTTGGAGTAGAGAATGAACTTTGCTCACTACTGATGGATGATAGGAGACACATTGAAATGAATGTATGGCAAAAAAAGGTGCTGGAAGCTCATAATTACACATATTTCTAGTTTTTGTTTTAAGATAATTGGTTTCGATCCAGCTGCAGATGATTTTTAAGATATGTAAGTTTCATAGCCTGTTACTCCATTTTAGGATTCAGTATTTTTACATTTGTCTCAGACAGTGACAGATGCCTCAAGGTGAGAATCCGAATCATGGTGAGATGCCTCACAGTCCGAATCATTTTGATATGTTGGTTACACTGTGAATGTTTTAAATCAATTATTTCTGTATATGAAAATATGTGATGACTGATGTTTATCCATAAAATGCTGAGTAACATTTTACATAATCATATTCATGTTACACACAATAACAAAGTTGAATTAAAAATGACATATGAAACAAATGTAAATTATTACATATTTTATTACCTAGTAAATGTATCTGTTGTTTTGTTGTTTTTAACTATGTAATGTAGACTGTGAACAAAGGGAGCTTACCTGAAGTCACTTTCAGCTCACAGGTGTATTTTTCTGTTTGCTTAAGAAGCATGTATCTCTATGGCTGGTAGCTCTAGTAATAGAGGTACAGGTAGTTTTTGTGCTGACCTGTGTTTGCAGCAGCCTGAATAGGAAAACATGAGTATCACAGACGTAATGAAAATCCAGCAGACCAGACCAATGTGAATAATGACCAAGGAAGATGGTCCAAGGGCATTGTAAAAAAAAAAAAAAAAGAATTAGTGAAATTTACGATTTAAAAAACAAACAGCAGCTGTGGTTGCCAGAACTTTACAGTGAAAAATATGGTAGCATTTTTACAGATTTTACATTTACTGTAAAAAAAAATATATATATATATATATTAACTGAAATGTTACTATACTTAAGTACTAAAATCTGATTTAACCTTTATAAAAAGATAAATAATGAAGTAAATAGTAATATACAGAAGGTGCACGGTGTCGTAAAAACAAAACACCATCATGGTAATACACCTGACACTAAAATAATGCAATAAACATTAATTTAACAGCATACGATGTAACATTAAACCCTAATGTGCATAACTGATTCTTCGTATTCTAATTTTTTCACCATATAGAGTAAGGAAACTTACCGTTAACCAATGAACAGGTTTTTATCGTAGCATATTTACATTCTTTTACCATTAAAATTATGATTATATTTTACAGTGTGGATGGTCTGATCTTTTTTTATACACAAATGTTGTCAAAATGTATCTTGGGAGAGACAGCTGCAGGTAAATCTCTTTTCTGTGTCATTCTCATATTTGGAAATTGGGCCTTATTTTCCACTTTTGTACCATTGTGACAGTCTACTTCAAGGTTGTGCAAGGTTTCTTAAACCCGAAACAATCATTATTCAATTTTGCATGATCATTTTTTACCCTTTAAACCATTTTTAACCGTTTTTGATTCTCCACCTTTAAGACTTCTGTATGTAAATTACCTCAGTTATGATTTGTTCCACATAGTGGGATATTTCGGTATGCCATTCATCAGGGTGTGCCAAGTATTTGAATCCTGAATAAATATTGACGTGCCAGAGGTCATATGTTTATGTGCTGAAATTTCGGAACAACCCATTTTTGCGGTTTTAGTAACTGTTCTGATTGGGCCGAGTTAGAAAAATGCCTTTTTTTTTTTGACTCGCCTCTTTTAAAAGTCATGACCAGACTGCATGCATGCAAGTAATGTAGTGTGTGCTATCTGTTCGCAGGGTTCAGCTGATTCCTACACTAGCAGGCCGTCTGATTCAGATGTGTCGTTGGAGGAGGAGAGGCCGGAGGGGGGTAGTCAGGGCCGGCAGGAGCGAGAAACACAGGCTGCACTGCAGCTGGAGAGGGCAAAGGTCAGAGCATACACAAATCACACTTACTACATATTAATATATAGTGTATGGTGCTTATCATATTCAACACATACTTCAGTACACAACAGTATACAGTGCTTTTTTACTGGTATGTAGCAGGTTATTTGTATCAGTAATTTGATTTTAAGATCATGAGCATAATAGCCTTATACATTCTGATATAAATGATTATTTTTGTAGTAATAAAGAGATAATGTGTCTATTAATCTTATTTGATATTATATTAGTGTTTATTTATTTAAAAAATTAACATAATATGTCTGTTTTTGAAATCTCATTATTTCACTGTGTACTTTTAAGATGCACGTGAGCAGAGTGTAGAAATAAAGTATATGCATCGTTCTTCACTCATATTATTTACAACAGTTATTTTTCCTAGTTTTTTTTTATTATTGAAGCATAAATGAAAAGTTCCGGTAACGCTTTATTTAAAGCGCTTTATGCATTATAAAAGTAGTCAATGCATTAATTGTGCCTTGTAATGCACCTTATAATGCATTGTAAAATCTCATGAATAACTGTAACCACAATTAATACATTATATAACACTTATCAGTTCATTGTTACACTATGCATTTTAAATTCGGATATAATTATTTACGACAAGATATAATGTATTACAATGCACATTATGAATAATTATAATGCATTATACCCTTTAATAACTCTTTATAATGCATTATAAATAAAGGCTTTAGTAAAACACTTTTAGTAAAGTGTTACCAAAATTCCAGTATAACAGGTTGGACACAGCTATAACGGTGTGGACAGTGCAGATTATGATTACACTTATGATTTGAGTAAAATTTATAATACGAGTACAACTAAATCTAAAATTCAGATGTCTACCCTATTTGTTTTATATCCACTCCACTGAGTCAATGAGGTGGACTAGAACAAGATGTACATTATGTGTGTAAAAATGGCTTTTATATATATAATTTTTTACTTTTTTTATTAAAAAAACATCAACTTCCAGGCCAAAGCGGTGGCCTTTGCCGTGAAAACAAATGTCAGTTACTGTGGTGCGCTGGATGAAGATGTGCCTGTGCCAGGAACTGCCATCTCATTTGATCCGAAAGACTTCCTGCACATCAAAGAGGTACTGTGGCCTGCTGGCCCATTAGTGAACAGGTCACTGCTGATTCAGATTCACTGATGACTTTGAATACAGAAAAATGCTAGGAGGGGATAAAGTTTTCCCAGCTTTTATTTCTTTTGTGCTTTTCTGTGCTCCATATGCAGAAGTTTAATAATGACTGGTGGATTGGGAGGCTGGTGAAAGAAGGCTGTGAGATTGGTTTTATCCCCAGTCCCCTGAAGCTGGAGAATATCAGAGCACAGCTGGAACAAAAGAAAAGCCGTGTACAAGGGTAAGCAGACAGAGAACATACTTACCTAGGTGAATGGAGCATTTGATTTTCCACAACCTCTTAGTCGTTAATATTCATTTACATTTAGTCATTTAGCAGACGCTTTTATCCAAAGCGACTTACAAATGAGGCCAATAAAAGCAGTCAAAACTAACAAAAGAGCAACAATATATAAGTGCAAATGACAAGTCTCGGTTAGCCTAACGCAGTTCACGTAGCAAGTATTAGATAAAGTATATTCTGTTAGTTTATCAACCTGGCAATGAAATCTTGGATAGTTTTCCAAAAATGTGCACTACTACATATTTCTAGGCTCATTTTTATGTGTTTATACAATTTTTGATCCATTAATGAAAAGTTGGTTTTTGATGCCATTTCCATGTGTAGAAAACCAAATGCTCTATAGTTGCTATTCTATAGATACAACAGATACTATAGCTTGTTGATAATATTAAGTCTTATTATAGGATACAATAAAACTTTTGAAAAAGTTTTGGAAAGATTATTAAAATATTCCATTACAACATGAAAAAAGGGTGGTGGGTTTCATGAACAGAGATGGCATTATAAAGAAAATTGACTTTTGACTCTGTGAGCAAAAAAATCTGTGAGCATGGCATTGCTTGAAGTTAGAGGAAGTCCCAGATTAAATCCAGAAGGTATGGTGGGTTTGCATTTCAGTTTCACTCCAGATCTGAATTTTCACCCTTTTTCGCCTGTTACTTTATGTAATCAGGACTGTTATCTTGGCCAGAAACATTATGACTTAAATTTACATTTATCACTGTTCACTGTACATTCACTGCTGCTCATAATCATCATGTCTTAGCTACAGAAATGCAGAACCAGAGCCAGACCCAGACTTTTGAGTATAGACATAAAGTCCAGTCTACAGTGCAGTTTATTCTGGCCAAGAACCATCCACTTGGTAACAAGAGAGTAACAAAACAGTAGTTAAATACTGGTGCCACAGTCTCTGCAAGCAGTTGTAGAACTGGGAACTGAAGAAATGCATTTTATGGTAAGAATTAGTAATAAATATAGATTGTTTTTCGTGGACATAACATAAAATAAACAGAATATACAGTTGTGCACAAGGATATATTTTTATAGTGTCTCAGCTGAATATCTTTCAAAGATTCAGTGCTATATGAACTTCGCAAACTTTGTTCATTGTAGCAGCTTGGTACTACACTATATAAACAAGCTTCTTTTTTTCCAGGTAGACTTATAAAAATGTTTGCAACTACTAGGAAACCAATTAGATTTGAGCTTACAATTTTGGAGAGCTCTGGTCATTGTAGTAATATTCATCAAATGGTCTATGGGTCTGAGGCTGAGACTACCAGATGAGAGACCCAGTATCAAATTATGAGACAATTTACTTGAAACTTGAAATGATCCAAAAGTACAGAATTTTGAGATTGTTTGACATTTGATTTGTTGAAAACTGGGTAAGTTAGGTGACACCAGCTCGCAGTTTGAAATCGGATGACTGACCCTCAAACCCAGGTGACTATCGATAACAATTCTACATGCAGCATCAATTCATGGACATTGACATAGAATCAGTGTGGGTCGGACCAGGTTTTGTGCATTAGTTATTAGAGATTATAGTATTAAATATAGAGATATTGAGAGTAGTCCGCTCGTGTGTGTAGACACAATGACTAAAAATATTCTATCTCTGTCTCTGTTTGTCTGCTCATTTCTTTAGTAAGTCCAGTGGAAGCTCCTCCCCTAGTTTGGGGGATGTGATGTCATCAGGTGAGCCAATGAGCTGTTGGGGGTGGGGCTTTATGAGATGGGGGTGGGGTTACAGGAGTCTCCCCGAAAAAAACGGAATCGTAGGCAATTCATCAGTGGATGATTTTACTTCAACACTGTCCTGCGTAAGGCTAAAGATCAAACGAGCAGCTTGTTGTGAGCATGGGGCAGTGGACCATGAATGACTTGAATGGCTTTCTCACATTTGAAGAACTTGATGATACTTTATTCTGACTTCCCTTCTATTTCCTCTTTTTACAGGCAAGCAGAAACAGAAAGTGGTAAGTGTGGATGTAAGAATCATCACCTAACCTTCCTGTCCAGTTATTGAAGAGATATATTTCTGCCACCACTGTCCTAAACACAAATTTGTCTCTACACTCATTCTTCAAAACGACACTCATTGTGACATACTTTGACTATGCTGGGCTTTGTTATTTACCTATGATCTCATCTGCAGACTGAACATGTGACTCCCTATGATGTTGTGCCTTCCATGAGGCCTGTGGTGCTGGTTGGTCCATCGCTGAAAGGATATGAGGTGGGTTGTCTCAAATGATGCGGAGGCGTATCATCATCAAACCTGGGTTCTGGGTTTTCTGACAGAAAAACGCCTTTGTCAAAGAACAAGCTGGAGAGTTTTTACAGGTGAATCAGCGAGTTCATCATAAAATAACATCGAACAGAAAATTCCTCCTTCAAGGCCATAGAGCTGGCGTTCTTTGTTTATGTCTATGTGTGCGCATTTTGGGTTATTGATACCAGCAAAATATAATATCTATTCCAGTCTCTTCACACAGAGAAAACAAAAACATACTCCCCCGCTCCGCCGTTCCGTTACCACGGCAACAACCTTCCGGGGTCCAAGAGACGTCAGTGCTAGAAAGTAGAGCACGGTTTGAAATTAGAAAGAGACAGAAAAGGGAGAGAAGAACAGGAACAGTGATGGAGGGAAGGGATCGGTGAGAGAAAAAATGAAGGCATGCGAGAGACAAAGACGAGGCGAGACAGTGAAGCAGAGAAAGTAAATAAAGAAAACAAGCTCCTTGGCAATTTATAGGGCGTAACTAGATGCAGATTTTATTTTTATTTATTTATTTTTTGTAAGAATTTCATTTATTTATGCAGCTGCTTGGTATATAAATTGCAGTGAGGCTAAGTAAGTTTATGAGTTGATGAGGCAGGAGTTTTGTCCTTAAAATTAAATTGAATCTTTAGCTCTGTTCCAAAAACTGCCTCGCTCCCTACAGGTGCAATAAGTGACCAGTATGGAACAATATATGTGACCAATTTGAAATGTAATTAATAGAGTGCAATTAATAGAGTACAACAATCGGGTTCTAGAAGTAAATCACATTCATTTTCTCAATAGGGAACAATAACTCATAAACCTTTAAAGACAGACTTACTGTGAACTGTGAGGTTGTTAATCGATGGTATATGCTTTTGTTCAAGCCATCAGCCCACATTATTTCAACTGACAGAAGAATTCCTGGTGAATTTTTATATATATATATATATATATATATATAAATAGTTCTATATGTCTGTTTTTAACTCAGTTATGTCCTTTGCAATGCCGCATGGGATTGTAGTATTTTCCCTGATTAAAGGTTAAGCTAAGTTTTCAACTTTGTCTCTGATTTGTTTCAAATCAAAGTTTGTAATGTTGTGATTCTCCTTGTATCTGCTTGGTTTGGTTCATAGCTTATAACTCTTAAAAAATAAATTTTTAAAATACCTATAAGAAAAATGAATGGGAAAAGTATTTCAGGAAACCAGGGCTGCTGAAAAAAATAGGCTGGCACTGTTGCACTTTATTTCAGTGGAGTTTGGCGTTAAACATGTTGCTAAGGTACAGCACAATACCCTAATAAGCATAAACACAAGTATTGTTTTAGAATAGATCAAATATTATTGTTTAAATATGAGGCATTGTTTAAGTATGAATTATATAAATATGAATTTATCATGTAAAGTGATATAAATACACTATTACCGCATTTTAGTCATTCTAAATCACATTCAAATTCACTTTATATCTTTTGTACAGGTCACTGATATGATGCAGAAAGCTCTTTTTGACTTCTTGAAACATCGGTTTGATGGCAGGTAAGTAACAAAAAGTGGTTTATATATGATTACACTGTCATTTCATCATGTTCCTGCACAACACAGAGAAGTTTATAATATAGACTAATTTGTTATAAAGAAGACAGGGTGGCTTATATGTTATAATGAAAGATTTTCACTGCAGCTAACTACAGGTAATGTATTTATTGTCCTAGGATAACTATCACACGTGTGACAGCAGATATCTCACTGGCAAAGAGATCAGTGCTTAACAATCCCAGCAAGAGAGCCATTATTGAGCGCTCAAATACCAGATCCAGCCTTGGTAAGTCACAGAGAGAGCCAAAACATGCCTCAAAGAGGGTTATTAAAAAGAAATATTCCAGGTTAAATTCAAGTTCTGTCGCCAGTATCTGAGACATGTAACCAGTTACCACAGAAAATAATTTTTACTTGTTCCTCAAGTAAATCCATCTGTACAGGAATGCATTACGAAGTCTGTGGTTCTAAGTGTAAGTGTACTGGAAGGTTTAAAAGAAAAAAAAGTGACACTGTATTTTTAATGCACTGACATAAATTCTTATGTTGAAAAAAAAATAATGATATTAAAAGGGGTCATATGATGTTGCTAAAAAAGAACATTATTTTGTGTATTTGGTGTAATGAAATGTGTTTATGCGGTTTAAGGTTAAAAAAAAACATTATTTTCCACATACTGTACATTATTGTTTCTCCTCTATGCCCCGCCTTTCTGAAACGCGTTGATTTTTACAAAGCTCATCGGTCTGGAAA
>NW_015637137.1:775307-784344 GCF_001515625.1 Sinocyclocheilus rhinocerous
TTTTTTTTTTTTTAATTAGAAGTAGCTATGCCTGAGAAACAAATATTGTACAGTTTTTTGGAAACTGGTTGTGTTTAACCTAGAATATTCCTTTGATCTGACATACTGCCATTAAATGCAATATCAAAATCAGTCATTTCCAAGTCCTGATTGTTTTTGTTTTATTAGTGTGCGAACTGTAGACTGATAACTCTTTGTGTGATATACATGTACAGCTGAGGTACAGAGCGAGATTGAGCGCATATTTGAACTAGCTCGCTCGCTCCAGCTGGTTGTGTTGGACGCAGATACCATCAACCATCCTGCTCAGCTGATGAAGACTTCACTAGCACCCATTATCGTCAATGTCAAAGTGTCCTCGCCAAAGGTGTGACATTCAGAGACACTCGTGTCATGGTTTTAGTGTTTCATTAGAGAAAGACCAATCAAAATCTGATTGCTCTTGCCTTGTAATCAACTCTTCTGTCTTGTAGGTCCTCCAGCGGCTCATCAAATCTAGAGGAAAGTCACAGAGTAAACACCTCAATGTACAGCTCGTAGCCGCAGATAAACTAGCACAGTGTCCTCCGGTGCGTCTTCTCGTGCATACAAACATCAACACACCTGTGAAAGAAAACTACAGGAATCATTCCAGTTTTGCGCACTTTTAACATAGTCTTATGTGTTTGTGTGTGGTATGGCTGTGCATATATGTGTTCCTCTTTAATAGGAGATGTTTGACATCATCTTGGATGAGAATCAATTGGAAGACGCATGTGAACACCTGGCTGAGTATCTTGAGGCGTACTGGAAGGCAACCCACACCTCCAGCAGTACCCCACTCAACCCTCTGCTAGGCAGAAACCTCGGCCCCGCTGCCCTGGCCCCTTACACTACGTCTGCCATATCTGGCTTGCAGGTGCGTAATCATACACACTCTACACATATAGGTATTTATAAGGTGTTTATAGACTTTTCAATCAATACCAAGATATTTGGTCGAACTTTTTATGAACTTATAAAGCTAAATCTAAATGTGTCTTGATTGGTTAATCATTGGTCCAATTTAAATAGTCCTGTGTTGTGTTTTAAAGTTTTATACAAATATTCAATTTAGTCTTTCAATCAATATAATGTCATAAAATCTGATATAATAATTAGAAAGATTATTAGCAAAATGTTGTATGAAATAAAATGTTGTATAAAATAAATAGTATTTATTCAAAATGGAAATCTTTTGTAACAATGCAAGTTTTTTTTTATTTATAAAAAATCATACTGACCCCAAACTGAACAGTAGTGTATATTGTTACAAAAAAAATCTGTTTTGAATAAATGCTGTTCTGTTTTTAACTTTCCAACATTGATGATAAATTATTTCTGAAGGATCATGTGACACTGAAGACTGGAGTAATGGCTGATGAAAATTCAGCTTTTCCACCACAGGAATAAATTATATTTTAAAGTATATTAAAATAGAAAACAAATTGTAATAATATATCTCAATATTACTTTTTTACTGTGTTTTTATCAAATACATGCAGCCTTGATGAGCATAAGACACTAAAAACATCAAAAATCTTGCTGATCCCAAACTTTTGAACAGTAGTGTTTAATATATTACTGTTCAAAAGTCGCTTCAACACTTTTTTTAAATGTTTTTGAAAGAAGTCTCTTATGCTCATCAAGTCTTCATTTGTTTGATCAAAAATATGGTTCAAACTGTAATATTATCAAATATTATTACTTAAATAACAGTTTTCTGTTTTTATTTATATTAAATTAAAATTTATTCCTGTGATGGTAAAGCTGAACTTTCAGCAATATTTTTTTTCAGGGTTGTTTATAGTGATCGACCGATATTGACATTTTATAACCGATACCAATTATTTACGTGTTTATGTGCCCGATAACCGATATGCAGAACCGATATTTATTTACTGTTATAAAGAAAATAAATGACTGAGTGAAGTAAGTCCATACTTCACTTTGGTTTTTCCTCCTTTCAGTCATCTTAAAAAAAGGGTTGAAAATTACCAGTCTTTCATGTTAAATTTGATCTTCATATTACAACAATAAAAAAACATTTTATTTAAAGGTTGTCTCCTCTCCCCTCAGACGCCGTGGTGCAATGGCGATCCTGTGCGCAATTCTCAAAACATTTATCGGTGAATCCGATATTACAAAACCGATATCCGATTATTGTAAAATGCTTAAATATCGGGAAAAATATCGGTAAATCGATATATCGGTCGAACTTATTTATTGAAAAGAATGTTCAAAAGAATAGCATTTATTTGAAATAGAAATCTTTTGTAACATTACAAATGTCTTTACTGTTACTTTTGACCAATTTAATGCATTCTTGCTAAATAAATTTATTATTTTCTTTACAAAAAAAGGTCACACTTTATTTTAAGGTCCAATTTTCGCTATTAACAAACCATTAACTATGACTTTTGCCTCAATAAACTCCTAATTTGCTGCTTAGTTGTTAAGTTTAGATATTGGTTAGGATTAGGGATGTAGAATATGGTCATGCAGAACATGTGCTTTATAAGTACTAATAAACAGCGAATATGTTAAAATAGGCAAGCTAATAAGCAACTAGTTAATAGTGAGAATTGGTCCCTATACTAAAATGTTACCCAAAAAAAGGGTAGTGCTTATATTAAAACTAGTGCAGGCTCTTACTTTATGTGGTACTTATACATCAGAACCAACAGGGGCAAAAAACACGGCATGCCAACCACACCGGGGACCACTCCACCCCCAACGAACGGCGCAACCTGATGACCTCAGACGAGAACTACCACAACGAACGAGCGCACAAGGGACGGAACCGGGGCTCCTCTGGCTCTCAGCATGGCGGCAGCGGTCGAGACCAACACTACATGGAAGAGCAGCAGGGCTACCAAGACCCCTACCAGGACACCTATGTTAAGTTTAGATATTGGTTAGGATTAGGGATGTAGAATATGGTCATGCAGAACATGTGCTTTATAAGTACTAATAAACAGCGAATATGTTAAAATAGGCAAGCTAATAAGCAACTAGTTAATAGTGAGAATTGGTCCCTATACTAAAGTGTTACTCAAGGGACGGAACCGGGGCTCCTCTGGCTCTCAGCATGGCGGCAGCGGTCGAGACCAACACTACATGGAAGAGCAGCAGGGCTACCAAGACCCCTACCAGGACACCTACAAGCCCCACCGCAACCGCAGTTCCCCAGGCAGCTACAGCCAGGACTCACGACACCGGCTCTGAGCCGCCCTGCCCCGTTTCGTCCTCCAAGCCTGAGCCACAGAGCCACCGAGCCAAGATGGCTTCTGTCCAGAATTGTATACATCTTCCATTACATTTTCATTTTGTTAGGGTCTCTTGAGCTACAAAGCAGAAACTGTTTAACCCCTCCTGAACCTTCGCCATCTGACCAAAGCCTGCATTTCCGTCTGCTTATACAAGGCTCATCGTGTCTGCCTGGGAAAAGGGAACCTTTCGACATGAAACGTTACAGCTGTTATGCTTTCACATGTTAATATGCTTGTTGATTTTTTGTTTTTTGTCGATTGTGTTGCAAAAGGGCAGGTTTTACTTCTACCAAGCAACCATTTAACTTCAAAACCGAATGATTGGTTGGTCCTTAAAAGCAAATATTCTGTGAAGCTAGCAATGGCCGAGAATCAGAGAGTTGTAAAGGGTGTATACAGGATCCCTGAGAACTGAACAATTAGCTCAGTTAGTCTTTGTTATGTCATTATTGCCAGCATGTTACCTGACCGCATGCTTCCCCTGTCATTAGTGCATAACTTGAGCGGACATAGGATGATGCTCTGATCATTGCCCATAAGCAGGCCCCCGAGAAAGTGGCTGACAAACTGGAACGTTTCTTAACGTAACTTAACACAAACCTACTGCCAGCTGTCTTTTCTTACAGAAATGGAATCTTAAATACCATGATCTTGGAGTTTTCCAAGGCCTCGAAATCCTAGGCGGTGGAATTTCCACATAACTTCTGCCGTAAACAGCAGGAATCTTAGATTCAGCCACAGCCAGCCAATCATCTGTGCAGGTTAGCATGGTACACTGCATTCTAGCCCATGGACTCATTTCTTACCAGGCATTACTTTCTAGTTAGGAAGACAGCTTAAAGAGATGCATAACATAGGAATGCTGAACAAAAGTGTTGCTGTCATCTAGTCCTTAGCAAGCATTGACATCTTATAATTAGTTTTCATCATTTAAAAGCTGAAATTAAGGCACTTTTGGTACATTGTAATTTAAATAGCTCTCAAGGGTGCTGGGAGTCTATTAAAAAAAGAAAATTTTTCTCAGCACTACATGTAACTCTAGAATGGACAGGTCGATTTAGTTCTGATTCTTTAGGAGTGATTGGCACCCTGCGCTCCACCCTGCCAACTGGAGCTGCCACTGCCGGTCCACTTCTGCAGATATGCAGTGACCTCCTCGACCGCTCCGAGGTGGCTCGCCACATCTCAAAAGCTACAGACTAAACCGACCCCTTAAGTGTTGTTCTTCTACTTATACGTTTTCAGTGCGAAAGGGACTGGCAGAGGACAAGTAGAACCTCAACATATGGAAGCAGTTCAGACCTGGACCTGAAGCTTACAGACCCAAGGCCTTGGCAAACCATTGATTTCCTCGCCTGCATATTCTCGCCTTATTGATTTATGCTAGTTTGTGCATTTTCAAAAGAATAAATTTTAAAGAAAAAATCAACTCGGGAAAAACTAAGGACCGCAACGAGTACGTTCTGTATGCATTTGTCTATGAGCATGCTTCTCTGTTAATTATATAATGAGGATGAATGAACATGAGGAATTTGGCAGTCGATGCCCATTTGACTAAACAAAAAAAATCATCTCTGAATTTGCTGCCTGAGACAATCAGATGGAACTTCTCTATAAAACCGGAACGTTGTTCATCCCTTCCCATCATCCTGCCCTCTCCCGTTTCACAGCAGCTTCATCTGAGCTCCAGATAAAAGAATAAAAATGTGTCCATTTTTCCTTTTTTTGTGAAAGTTGAAATTTAAAGATGAAAATGCAAAATCGCATGCATATCATTTTAATTTATAACAAATTTGAAAGAAAAAATGTTTTATGGAATATAATTGTGTAAAAGGCAAATCTAGCAGTATTTACGTTCTTTTACAAAAAAGAAAAGAAGAAAAAATAAATGGTCATTTTGAAATTTTTGTCATATTTATTTATTCATTTTATACTTGTTGGAGCCATTGGTTTATTGGCATTATAAAGGCCATACCACAGTAAGATGGATGACTATTAAACACCTGTATTTTAAAAAGCTGATTTAATTGTACATTTCTGTGATTTTAAATGTGTCAAAAAGACTGCATTGTACCATATCAAGCTACTATTATGCTATGTAAAAGTTTACAGGGCTCAAACTCAAACCTGTTTGTTAGAAAAGCAATTTAATTCTGATATTTGTAAAAAAGAAAAAAAAAAGCCATGTTTCCATTAACAAATGTTTACTGTTCAAAGTCATGGTAACAGGGTTAACAGAAATAGATATTCCCATGGCCTCACAGAACTCATCTCTTTTCAGGAAGCCACATTGGAAAATACAGAAAATGAATAAAAAGGCAAAGAATGTTACTACGTTTTTGTTAGCGTGACCACAATGTAACAGAATAAAAATAGAGTAGAACAGACTGTAATAGAACAAAGCTGCCATCGGCAATTAAAAAGCTAAAAGTTAAAGCAATTACACTGTTGAAGTACACAAGAGATACATACGCCTTGATAAAGTGACCAAGATATTGTAAGGCCACAATAACCAAGGAAAGCATCTTGCATTATTATTAATTTCATTAAACGATGATCCATCACAGAAAATTCAAATGGTTTCTACTACAAATAGGCTACCATTACAAACATTACAACCCATCAACTTTTAACCATTAAAACCATTAAAAATGGTTTTCTGTAGTGTTTTTTGTGACATATTCCATTAGGATGTATTGGTTTTAACAAGCCACCAACAGAAGGTGACCAATTACCAGTAGAGACCCACAGGGTCCATTACAGTTTCCATTAAAACCAATACAAGTCCCATTATAACCAGTAAAACCATTACAAATTTTGTGATGGTGTCTATCTTTTTTTTTTTTTTCAGCAGGGCTGAATCACAATTTTTTTACTGATGATCTTAAAAATGAAAAGGAATGGCAATGAACCCTTTAAAAATATTTAATGTGACTGTTGGCACAGAAATATCAAATCTTATTTGCAGGGAATACAATAGTAAAACGTTTGGACTTTGAATGAGCAAGTGATGTCAACATCTTCATTTTTTTTTTGGTGAACTATCCCTTTAAGGTTCACTGTTTCAAAACTATTCAGAGTGCACCTCTTTGTGAGAGCGTCCAATGTGTGCAGAACTGTATCTACACAACAGATGGCGACTCTGAGGGACGTTGAGGAACAACTTTGAAGGATAACTAAATATACTTACAAAACTTTCATTACTACTTTTATAAGTATTCTAATAAAAATAAAAATAATCAGATGTGTCCAACCTTGGACTGTAGCCTACATCGCAGTGGCTTTCTGACAAAGCAGTCAGAAAACACTCACTAAAAACATTTCTTGTTCTAAACAGTAGGGAGCGGTATTGTCCTGAATCTCGACGATGACCCTCCCCATTAGCAACCTTTTCTCCTCCCTCCTCTCCCCTTCCTCTTCAATCTAGATTAAAGGCACTTTGTAGCGTAGAATGCTTTAAAGACGCAGTTGGACAGAGTGGTCCCTTTGTGGCGTTGAGAACCTAGACATCATGTGTTTAACATGTTTAAAAATATAACATTACATATAACGACCTTGGTTCATCCAGCTTGTTTATCAGTCTGACAGAAATATCCCCCATCTCAGGGTGCAGAAATGATAGATGTCCCGCTGAAGAGGTTTTTGGAGTTCTAGCTAAAGAACGGATTACATTTCTCTGGCTCTAGATGTTCTTTAATAGGTTTTGTCGTGTGAGGAAATAACAATAGCACTGTGAAGCTAATCCGTTGTTTAATGCACAACACTTTAAAATAAGTGCTTGTGGCTTTGCTGATTACATCAACACCTACTTTTTAAGGAAAGTGCTCTTTGTGGTTGCCAGGCAACATTCAATGGTTAGTGCTCATAATAGAAATGGCCACAGGGATAAAGCTGCATCATGAAAAATGATTGCACAATCAGCAATTTATAATAATATAAAACTGGTGAAAGTAATTTGGGGAATATGCATAAATTTTACTAGATTAAAAAAACGTGTATACTTCACTTCATAAGGCTACATATACTTGATCATAAAAGAGTAAAAACAGTAATATTGTAAAATATTCTTACAATTTAAAAATAACTGTTTTCTATATATTTTGAAAGCCTTGATGATTTGGTGCTCAAGAAACATTTAGCCTATTAGTAGTAGTATCAATGTTATAAACTGTTGTGTCTTTTTTTATGCAAACGGTGATCCATTTTACCAGGATTCGTTGATGAACAGAGCATTCGAAAGAATAACATTTATTTGAAATGGAAATCTTTTGTAACATCATAAATATCACTTTTGATCAATTTAATCCATCCTTGCCAAACTAAATCTTACCAACTTCAGACTTTTGAACAGTAGTGTAGATTCTGATGCTAAATCAAATGATCTGCTATGGTGAACAGATCAAAGCAGTTGCTATAATTGCGTATAACAAGATTGTTATGCTGTATTGATTAATCAGTTTTATAATCAGTGTTTTTGAGCATTTAAGAACTATGCGGAACACGGAGGAGTGCTTATAGACCCTCTAACTCTTCTTTGTTGGCAAAAGCAGCATAAACATTACATAAGCTGTGTTGCCTCCTCTCACTGACATTGGCTCGAGGGAATGCTCATCCATCATCAAAAAAAACATATCTAGCATTACTGGGCTGCAGCATGCTCTGTGTGGCTCCATCCAAATCTGATATTTTTAGCACAGAATTCTCTAAAATTAAGTCAAAAGTGAGATCAATTTTCATGCATCTTTTTTGAGCAATATAGTCTAACATGGGGGGTCGGGTTCGATGTGAAACAGAGTTATATTTCAATGGCATCACACAATGCAGGTGCTATTATGAATGGAAAGTGTTATGTGAGCCTACAGGACATATCTAGCATTACTGGGCTGCAGCATGCTCTGTGTGGCTTCATCCAAATCTGATATTTTTAGCACAGAATTCTCTAAAATTAAGTCAAAAGTGAGATCAATTTTCATGCATCTTTTTTGAGCAATATAGTCTAACATGGGGGGTCGGGTTCGATGTGAAACAGAGTTATATTTCAATGGCATCACACAATGCAGGTGCTATTATGAATGGAAAGTGTTATGTGAGCCTACAGGCACTAAGAGAGAGATGGCAGTACAGAAACATAAGCACAGATGGTCACACATTTGGGTTTCATGATGAGTCCAGTCACCTCAACATGAGCGTGAAAAAACCCAAGCCTGTGCACATGTCCAGCCTCTCTCTCTGACTCTTTCTTTTTCTGCCTGGTTTACTGAGAGTAGACTTAAGAAGAATACTTGTCATTTAGCCTCTGATTTTTTAGCACTTGACGAAACATGATATCTAAAGTCCATGGGGAGGTTTAAAAAATATATAAATTCTAAAGCAATTACTGTAAAGTTCAATGCAATATTTGCATTCAAACTATGGCTCAACAGAAGTTAGGCTCAGTCGATTGCACTTACGGCATAATGTTGACTTTATGGATTCAAATAATAGGTTTTAACAGAAGACTTTAAAGGTGGGGTAAGCGATCAGACGCCGAGGTTGCTTTGTTTCTTCTCGATAGGTGAGTAACACCGTGTCTGCGCCGCAACAGCTAAAGTCCGTCTAGCACACTGGACGCGACAAAGCGACCGTTGAAAATCATTTGAAATTTGTGTCAATATGTCATAAATAGAACGCAGCAGCAGTTTTCTGTCGAGGATTTGTCGTGTCGTGCCGCGCCACATCCAGTGTAGACCATAGATATGTATATATAT
>NW_015637137.1:786965-788822 GCF_001515625.1 Sinocyclocheilus rhinocerous
GACAGAAAGATAGAGATGGTGGATAAAAAACAAAAGAGGAAAACGTCTGCGGAACAAAAGAAGGCTTCAGGCAAGAAGTAGGACCCGTGTAAATATCGGATCAGCTTTCCAGTGCTGGAGAGAATTCAAGGAGCGGAAGGCCTGCGATCGGACGCTGAGGTTGCTTTGTTTCTTCTCGATAGGTGAGTAACACCGTGTCTGCGCCGCAACAGCTAAAGTCTTTCTAGTACACTGGACGCGGCAAAGCGACCGTTGAAAATCATTTGAAATTTGTGTCAATAGGTCATGAATAGAACGCAGCAGCAGTTTTCTGTCGAGGATTTGTCGTGTCGTGCCGCGCCACATTCAGTGTAGACCATAGATATGTATATATATCTATGGTGTAGACAGCATCACTGATTATGAGTTCTATAGTATTTTGTCGCACCGCGCCACTCGCGTCTGGTGTAGACACGGTGTAACATTGGTTTTGCTTTGTTTCACAGAACTAATCGTTGCCTGGGATGCGTACGTATGTGTGGGGCGGAGCTATCAAAATAGGGGCGAGACCCTTTTGGGGTAGGGGCGTGTTTGTTTTGGTGATTTCAAATGTCAACATTGGCTACCAGAAATCGCTTACCCCACCTTTAAGCTGCTTTGCTGCTATGGAACTTTGGCCTCAGTTGTCTCTCTATTGTAATTTGTGGTTGAAACGTAAAATTGCATGTCACTTGTGGAGTAGTTATTTAACATCAGTTAAGCTTGGGCACTGTGAATCTACCATGATGACTGCATCAAAGCGGACATAGACAGAAAGAAACATTTTTAACAAAGTATATATCAGAAAAATGTCATTTGGACAATTAACTATCATACATGGCGTTATGTGGGTCAGATCTTGTTTTAGTTGGCAAGAGTTCTATCACTTTCCTTTTTGACTCTTTGCAGTTTGAGGTTTTGAAAAGGTGAGTCCCAAGGGATCAACCCAGGTCTTCATTCAGAAATGTCCATGTTAAAAGCTTGCTAGCTGACTGATTTGAACAACATTTATCGAAACAACAACTGGACCTTCACTGTTAGACATTTCAAAGGGTTTTTACAGTAATTTTACAGATTTACAGTAGCAAACTGTATTTGATTTACAGTAGCAAACTGTACCGTTTTACAGTAAATTACTATTTTAAAAATCCAATTCATCAGTATACTACTGTAATTAATTTATTTTAATATAGATTTCATTTGATTTTATATTTTTATATATAGAATTCATTTTATTTTTATCCTACATAATGTATGTACTGGCATTCAATTAAAACAGACACAATAATTACAAAAGATCAAATTCTTTATTTAAAACATTGAATGTATAACACTTAAAAATACAGTCTTCCAATGCTGGAACAGTTCATCTTCACCATTTCTCCTGTCTTGGGACATTTTGCAGTAGGGCTGTCGCGATAACCGCAATATCGCAATACCGCACTATTGACGAGCAAACCGCAGAAGAATGCAAGAACCGCAGCAACCGTGATTTTTGCATGTTTTCTTTTTTCATAGGGTTATGCCCTTCTCGTTTTACACTTCATGCATGTGTACTGAATATTAAATAAGTTAATAATGATAACATAATGTGTACCATGCTGATTTGTACTGAGGCTCCGTAGATTTGCACTAACAAGCCTAAACAGACAACGAATGAGAGAGAGAGATCAACTGAGCATCTGCGATTACTTGCAAGTCATATATATTTGTGAAAATAGGTTGTCAAGTTAAAATGATTTCAACAGCGCTTTTCATTTTGTCTCTCTTTGAATGAATCAGCGTTTTTGAACGTGTAGTTGAATGAACGGTTTAAAGACTCACTCAAAGACAGTCCCT
>NW_015637137.1:788975-791527 GCF_001515625.1 Sinocyclocheilus rhinocerous
ACATACATATATTTTACCTTGCTTGCTGGTCTTATTCTCTCGTAAGGTGCATCGATATACACAGCGCGGATGTTCTCCGGAACTCTTCCACTCTTGCGGGTTCATCCCCGGGCAAAACCCGCGGCACGGCGCGACGCGACAAAAGACAATATAGAACCCATTACAATCAGCGATACTATCTACAATGGATGCGGACAGTAAAGTGATGCCCCGGTATATTTTTGACGTACAGTAGTACTCCAAGCGCCCGCGCTGTTTCTGACAGGAAGGGCAAACGTATTTGCCAATCATTACAAGCTATGTAACACGTCCAGTATAGTCTGTCCCAAGCTGTTGAGGCGTTGTAGACACGGTGCAGGACTAATCTTGTCAATCCAAATGTAAGAAATGAGGAAAATAAAGCAACCTCAATGGAATGGCGCCACAGAGGCCTTTACGGCAAATACAGTAGTATACAGCAATTTTTTAAAAATACAGTAAGTCACTGTATGTGGAGTTTGATGTCACAGAAAATTCCCATTATGCAAAGGGTATTACAGTTACTTACTGTAAATGGAATTTGCAGTATTATACTGGGGGATATACAGTAAATAACTGTAGAAATTACAGAAATGTCTAACAGTGTTCTTCTGTGTTTATGAACATGTCTTAAACACACAAAAGCGAATGACATAGGCTACAGTAGCCATGGAATTTCCCCGCGAAAACATCTCTTTATTAATATTACTGTAGTGAATCGGGATAAGGCACTAAAATAAATTTGATATTTAAGTACTCGCTCAATAATGGAATTTTATTTATTTTTAGCTAAAAAAATATTCTATAGTGCAACTTTCATGTAAGTGTGTTTTAGAAAACAAGGTTAACACTTTACAATGAGTTTCCATTTGTTAGCATTAGTCAACTACATTAGTTAGCATAAACTATAGCAATGTAAAAAAAATCATATAAAGCATTTATTAATCTTAGTTAATGTTGATGCCAGCATTTACTAATGCATCATTAAAATTAAAAGTTGCATATATTAATGTTAGTTAATGGACCTGAGCTAACATGGACTAACAATGAATAGTTGTAGTTTTATTAACTAATGTTAACAAAGATTAATAAATACTCTAGCAAATGTATTGCTCATTGTTAGTTAAAGGGGTCATATGATGCTGCTAAAAAGAACAGTATTTTGTGTATTTGGTGTAATGAAATGTGTTTATGCGGTTTCAGGTTCAAAAAGCACATTATTTTCCACATACTGTACATTATTGTTTCTCCTCTATGCCCCGCCTTTCTGAAACGCGTCGATTTTTACAAAGCTCATCGGTCTGAAAAAGCGAGGTGTGCTCTGATTGGCCAGCTATCCAGTGCGTTGTGATTGGCTGAATACCTCAAGCGTGAGCGGCACGACGCAACACGACAAAAGACAATATAGAACCCATTATAATCAGCGATACTATCTACAATGGATGCGGACAGTAAAGTGATGCCCCGGTATATTTTTGACGTACAGTAGTACTCCAAGCGCCCGCGCTGTTTCTGACAGGAAGGGCAAACGTATTTGCCAATCATTACAAGCTATGTAACACGTCCAGTATAGTCTGTCCCAAGCTGTTGAGGCGTTGTAGACACGGTGCAGGACTAATCTTGTCAATCCAAATGTAAGAAATTAGGAAAATAAAACAACCTCAATGGAATGGCGCCACAGAGGCCATTACGGCAAATACAGTAGTATACAGCAATTTAAAAAAATACAGTAAGTCACTGTATGTGGAGTTTGATGTCACAGAAAATTCCCATGATGCAAAGGGTATTACAGTTACTTACTGTAAATGGAATTTGCAGTATTATACTGGGGGATATACAGTAAATAACTGTAGAAATTACAGAAATGTCTAACAGTGTTCTTCTGTGTTTATGAACATGTCTTAAACACACAAAAGCGAATGACATAGGCTACAGTAGCCATGGAATTTCCCCGCGAAAACATCTCTTTATTAATATTACTGTAGTGAATCGGGATAAGGCACTAAAATAAATTTGATATTTAAGTACTCGCTCAATAATGGAATTTTATTTATTTTTAGCTAAAAAAATATTCTATAGTGCAACTTTCATGTAAGTGTGTTTTAGAAAACAAGGTTAACACTTTACAATGAGTTTCCATTTGTTAGCATTAGTCAACTACATTAGTTAGCATAAACTATAGCAATGTAAAAAAAATCATATAAAGCATTTATTAATCTTAGTTAATGTTGATGCCAGCATTTACTAATGCATCATTAAAATTAAAAGTTGCATATATTAATGTTAGTTAATGGACCTGAGCTAACATGGACTAACAATGAATAGTTGTAGTTTTATTAACTAATGTTAACAAAGATTAATAAATACTCTAGCAAATGTATTGCTCATTGTTAGTTAAAGGGGTCATATGATGCTGCTAAAAAGAACAGTATTTTGTGTATTTGGTGTAATGACGGCATTGTAGTTTACTCTTCCAGGAAACAGTCCTGCATAAAATGTGCTGCACACATCCGAATATTTGGGTTGAAGTGTTC
>NW_015637137.1:791564-817515 GCF_001515625.1 Sinocyclocheilus rhinocerous
GGGTTAGAGTGAGCAGAGGCGCGGGCTTGAGAACGGCGCGGCCGGCGATTTCGAAGGAGTGTCCGGAAGGACATGTGACAACTCCGGGCTGGACTCCGCTTCTTCCACGGTGAAAGCCGATCCGGCAATCGACAGCGCAAAGTTGTATTATTTCCTCAGCAACCAGCACGGATCAGCTCCAGGCATGACGAAGCAGATATCGATGTTGGGGCGTGTTAGAACGAGCCGTTTTAGGTAGGTGTGACTGACTCTTAACTTTTATAAAGAATATCTCTTTGGATTTGAGACTTTAGTCTTTGCAACTTTACAGATCTTCTTTATGCACCAAGAGCTTGTAACAGTCCAAAGAGAAATTGAAATCGCATCATATGACCCCTTTAATGTTAGTCAGTGCATTAACAAATGGAACATTATTGTAAAGTGTTGCTAAAATAAGCTTCACATTTCTGCTTTTAAATCTTACATTTTTTTTACTTCTGTTGCATTTGCCTTACAGTAACCTTGACTAAGCCTTTTTTTTAAAGCAAGTGAGGAATGAATCCAAAAAAAAATTGTGTGTGCTAAACATTAGGCCACACATGTTGTCAGTTATTAAACCCACAATATTAATTTAAGGCAAAAAACAGGTTGAAACCTGAAACTGAGACTGTGCAATCCACAATATGTGAATATTATGATGTTTAAAGTTCACCCAGCATTATAGAATTTGCTGTGTTAACATGTTTCAGGCTTGTGTCAATATGTGCAGTGAAGCAGGTAGACAAAGAACTGGCATTCTTCCACTAGACCCAATGTGTGATAAGATTTCAGTCATGTTACAGACCAAATAATAGAGCATATAAAAATGGACACAGTTTGGAATGACCATGCACCTCAGTTGCAGGTCAGTGGCTGTAAATATTCTTGTATTTGAGTAAAGTGTGAGCTAATAATTTTCTTTATCTCTAATGGCAGAAGGTGATAGGATAGTGATTGAATATTCAGTGATGAAGTTTAAAAGTTTGACTCCTTGATCCCAGATAACCACAATATGTGTGTGTGTGTGTGTGTGTGTGCGCGCGTTTTTGTGACAAATTAGGACATAGATTTGTATAATGACAAAGGTATGACATAGGTATTACAAGGAGAAGGTGACTTTTCAGGACATTACCCCATGTCCCCACTTTTCAAAACGCTTATAAATCACACAGAATGGAGTGTATTGAAAATCTGAAATAGCACAAAGTTTCCTGTGAGGGGTAGGTTTAGGGGTAGAGTTGGTGTAGGGCAATAGAAAATACGGTCTGTACAGTATAAAATCCATTACGCCTATGGAGAGTCCCCACAAGGATAGCTGACCAGACATATGCGTGTGTGTGTGTGTGTGTGTGTATTTTGCTGATGGCTTGGTCTAAAGGTCAGTGGAAATTTGACAGCATGCTGATGCCAGTCTGTTTTTTAAGACAGGATGTCTACTATTTTATTGTACACCTTTACTGTCATATTTCCTTATTTTTAATGTTTAAGTGATTATATCTTTCAGCACTGAACTGCACTAGCATCTCTTACAAGTAACAAAATAATTGACTTTGCAGTTATAGGGCACAAAACACTCATGACATACTCAATAACAGATAATGTGTTCTTTGTGAGTAGAAAATGTTTGAGACCTTTACAAACCAATCACTGCCGTCTTTTATCAGAGGTGACCGTAACATCACCTCGCCACAACTTCTCGCCTCTATTGAAAAGGTCACTTAACTGTAGACGGTATTCGTTTTTAACACTTTTCTTCGTCCATTTTTGTTCCTCCTCCTCTTCTCCTTCCTGATCCACATGCCTATTTTTTCATGTCTCTCATAGTGTGGAGAATATTGCAGAGCTGACATTTTCAGCAGCTTGCTCTGTTTCTTCCACCACATTGTAAAAAAAGATCAAATAGCAACATCAAAACAACTTTGCGTCACTGGAGCACTGGCAGGTTATTGTGAAATGTCATCCGTCATCAGGGGCACACTGGTGGAGTGTGGCAAGGAACTTGTAAAAAGTGCCCTGTGCCAAGTGAAGAGTCCTAACAGAGGCGTTATATGGCTTTCATCAAAATGGACAGTTGCGATCATTGTATTTATTTCTTAACAAGCACCTTTATGTGATGGGCCTAACAAATTGGCCGTTCTGTAGTTTGTAATAACAGTCTGTGAAAGTATTCTCCTCAAGGACCCAGTGGTGTCTTGTTAGTATAAAGATGTAAGTTGCTGTAAAGTACTTGTGCAACGCAGGTTTCACTGAGGAAAGGAGACTGTACTAGCCTGGGCAGAGCATTCAGTGTGCACTGTATGTTAATTTAAAAAAGAAAGACATCTGATTGCCATGCAGTTTTTGTGGTCACACTAAACACTATCTATTAGGTAGCACTATCTTTTATCTATCGCAGACTTGTTTACATACAATAAGTGCTGATATACGTACACTACAACACTCATTATACTCTCTTTGGCTTAATAATTGTTCTACCAGTGGCTCTCGACTAGGTAAAAAGGGCATTTTTTTTACTCTGTGTGTCTGTTAGATGAGAGAAAGTAAGCAATAAAGACATATAGCCTATAACTAAAGATAAGTATAGCAATAACGAAGCTAAATGTATGGCAATTTCCACAAATTCAAGTCAAATTTGGTGTCCCCTTATTTTTTTTTAAATGCAATGAAAATGTGAAAGCCATCATGAAGAGATGCATTAGATATCCTACAGAAAAAAATCTGAAAATGTTAAAATGGTAATTGTTGCCTGCATCACCTTTTCATTGTTCTTCCCTGTTTTATTCTAGATATTAAAATTATTTTAAAAATTCATTTGTTGATATTCTATTATACATTATTTTAATCACTAAAATATTCAGTTGTGCCCAACCTTACAACATAAACATTCTAGTCAACTGACTAACTTCAAGCTATTCAACTATCCAACTCTGTTACCAGTCAACTGACTACCTTTATTGCTACTGTTTACACAATCAAGGTTTTAACTCCTGATGCCCCAGTATTAGCAGAGTTTCAAAAATTGCTGTTCATAAAATAAAAAAAATATGCTCTTTAAACTCTTTTTGAACACTATTTGTGCTTCTATGTGTTTTTATCTGTCTGCATGAGTTGAACTCCCGTCTCTCTTATGCTCCAGTTACCCTGAAGCTTGCTTAAAGCAAGCAAGCATAGCAGCCGTTTAGACACATCGGCACGGCAGCTGGCCTACTTTGGTTTAGTCTATTAGCCAAAGCTGAGTCCCCACACACTCAATCAGCTTTGAGCTGCATTTGGGACAAAGGTTTTGGGGGAAGGGGTTGATGTTTCTAACAGAGGCTCTAACTCTTTTGGGGTAGCTGTTGGCCCTCCGGAGCTCCTGATCTCACTCTAAATACTGCTGGAGCCCTGTGGACTTAATGTGTTTACTTGCATTTCCTACACCTACCTCATACTCCTCCCCCAGGCAGCCAACAGTCTCCCGCCCCAGCCAACGCGGTGCCCTCCCTGGCTTCATCAGCATGCGTGAAAACCAGCAGCTCTCAACACTAGACCGTTGGTGAGGGTGTAAATGGATTCAAATAGAGGAATGACAATGGAGATGGTGTGAAGAGACCGCCTCTGAAACACCCGATCCTCAGACAGAAATGGAGTGATAGACAAGTGAGAGCTTGTACTGGCCATTGAAAAATCTGTGTGTCTGGCTATTCTTTGTTTTTAACAATAACCACCTCCCGGAAATGCCAGTCAACAGATTTATGCCTTCATATACAGCGATATTTTAAGCCACACAGTTATTTCAGGTGGTGACACAACTAGGACATGTCTGATGCAGTTTATTTCAGTAGCATCCAGTCATATTCATGAAATAAAGTGACACGCATCAGCTATTAAAACAACAAAAAACTACAAAGAGTCTTTTATATTATATTTCAAAGGTGTCTTTCTTGAACGATTGCAATGAACGATTGAATTTATTTTGTCTTACGAAGCTATTTTTGCTTTGTGGGTCACTCTGCCTCAACGATTGAATTTATTTTGTCTTACGAAGCTATTTTTGCTTTGTGGGTCACTCTGCCTCAACGATTGAATTTATTTTGTCTTACGAAGCTATTTTTGCTTTGTGGGTCACTCTGCCTCTTGAAAATCTAGTAGTTCCATGAGTCAGCTCTGTTCTCTTTCTCTGGTGCTCTTTCTCTCTCTCTTGACCAAGGTATCTCCATGGCTACAGGATCCTCAGAGGTTCAGGTTGCAGAAGTGGGTAGGTGTTAGCTGTAGCCGTGGTAAATGAGCCTGAGAAGACGCATTGAAATTGCAGAAGAACACAGAGAAGTGATCATGAATTTGCTTGATTCAGATTCTTTTTAACAGCTCCTCTTAACCCTGTTCCTGTTTTAAAGAACGTGGGAGAAATGTAAAGTCCTGAATGAAAGGAAAAGAGACAAAAAGTGAATGGATGTCTGGACTAACTGTAATAGAAACTTTTTACAAGGTCATTTAGCCAACTTTTTAACCAATTACATTTTTGCATTTAGCAGAGGCTTCTATCAGAAGCGACTTACAGTGGTGGAACATAAGTGTCAAAGAACCAACAATATTCATAGTACACAATGCAAGGTTTATATAAAAAATAAGACTTGTGTGTGTAAGTGCACTGGTTTAAGATTTTAGATAAATCTATAGTCTCTCAGTCATTCTCAGTGTTCTTCATAACGTAAAACCTAACCCTGCATTTCACAGATTTACTTGAATCATTAAAAAAAATTCTTTGTTTACATGTTATCTGTCTCGTAAATGTCATTATTTGTATTGTCAAGCATTTGTGGTGCATTTATTTGATTAAATGCTTTCATATCCCTTTACACACATTCACATAACCACGCTCGTCCGTCATCAATCAAAGGGAGATTTTCGAAATTACAGCTTTGAATGAAAGCGAATCGTTCCCTTCAATTACAGGGAGCACTAGGCAATCACAGGTTTGATGTATCCTGTATAGCATGACACGCCAGGGACCGTGAAATGAATTTAGCTCTCCCCGAAGAAGAAAACAAACACTGTGACTCACCCAGCACAACAGATCAAGGCTCTGTAACATATTAACAGTCAATTAATAACATACTGCTTTTCCGATCTCAGACAGAAAGTTCAACCTCGGCATGAGTCAGAGATGAACGTTCATGAATAGAATGCTTATGACTGAACAGAAATGTGAAGTTGCTTTGGCTACAGCGTGCAGAAGAAGCAGATACGTTAGGTACTGCAGCATGGTGCCATTTGATTGAATTTAGAGCATATTGTTATATAATAGAGGCGTAAGAGAGCTATATTTAGAGTGGCCTCGCAGCGAGTCGAGTGGAACGCTGATGAAAGCTGTGGCAACCTGTTTAATTTCAGGTTATGAAGAGCACTATCACTCAGTTTAATAAAGTTGTTTAGCATTCATTGACAGGGATATCAGCCCTCAAGCAGTTTATGGATTGGTTTTTCTACAGTATATTAAAAAAAATTAAATAGTCAATGATTTTTGCTGGTGTCTGAGATATTGTTGAAATTGTGATGTAACGGAATAGCAACAGATCTTTTGAAACAAAAACAAAATGTAGGGTGGACTTGGTTCTACCCATCAGTTGTTGGCTGGATGATCTAAATGTGAAATTGCAATTTTAAACGAATTAAATGATTGGAGAAGCCCAGCATACATCACCAGAATGAAGTTTACCAAATTATATTTTAACACAATCTCATGGCCATTTGTAACTTTTTTATGTTTTGGTGAGTTTCTGGCTAATCCATATGAATTTGTACAATTTCATTTGTATGTTTTTTTATGATTTGTTTACATCCCAATGACAGTCATGTTTAGGAGCCCTTGAATGTTTTCGAATTCATACGAAATCGCCACCTCGTAAAATAGTTACATTTTTCTGTGAGATTAGACTAAATTAATTGAATTGAACACATGCATGTGCGAATTGTTTACAATATTAATAGCATGCATTTAGAAATAATTTTAAGGGTGACTTTTCAGCCAAGGCTTTCATGAAAGGAGCCAGATCACATTTTGTCCTGAATTGTTTCTTGTAGGAGATGATGTTAATGGGATTTTTGACTTATCATTCTTGTCATTCTGTTATTGTTACAGCCTAATGAAGTTGCATAGATACATCACTAAGTGAGTGTATGCTTGCTTTCATTCCCTGTTACTGTTTAAAAGTCTAGGCTCCTTTTCTCTTTGAGGAGGCCTGCATTTGTGTGTGTGTGTGTGTGTGTGTGTGTGTGTGTGAGAGAGAGAGAGAGAGAGAGAGAGAGAGAGGGCTGAAAGATGACTCACCTATACAGTGGTGTGTAAAATTCATGTTGCCATCAGCAGGAGTGCACCACATTTTAGTGTTCATGTTAAACTAATTATTCCCTAAAATACAACTACAAGAAAAAGTAACTGATCCCTTTGGATTTACCTTAGTCTAACTATACTCTTTCAATCCTGCACTGTAAATGTTTTATTGTTCAAACAAAGACAAGAAAACCTATGATTATTTGTTTGAGCAGACTTTTGTTGTGTGTTTTTGGGAATTATCCAGAAATCTGGGTTTACAGACTGGACCTGTAAGTGCTTTTTCCATTCCATGCACTGAAGATAGCATAAACAATTTATGAACATTTTAGTAACAAATAAAAATGGTTATGAATACTTTCTTTTCTTCAAACAGAAACCTCTCATAAACCTCGCCATGCTGCATCGCATAACCCTGAAAGTGATTATTCTTCTACTATGGCCTTCCACAAATTAAGCAATACATAGGCTAGCTAAGCATTTGTGATCAAACATGATTATTTGTGCTGTGTACTAAATGAAATGGACTGAAACATAAGTATAGTAAAGTAATAGAGTAGAGTAGGTATATTAGCTTTGAAGTTTTTAAGGTTGTAACCTATAAGCAGGGAAACCAGAGATCAGACATCACTGTCTGATGTGCAGATGTTTCTTTGAGGGACTGGCATGAATAATAGATCAGACAACAAAGTGTTCTCCCACAGCGGAGTTTCCCAGCAGGCAGCAACACTGATTTTATAATCTACCTCCTGACTAGGGATAGGCTATAGTTATGGTACCCATAGGCGGAGTTGGAGAACCAATCATGATTTTGTCTGAGCTTTAAATAAAAATATAAAAATTAAATAATTTATATTTTCTAATTTTATTTGTATTATCTTATTATTTTAGTGGATTGAATAAGTACGTTTTGAGCTAAATTAATTTATATTATATTTAAGCCCCATCCTCGCGAGCCGCGACTCATCATGATTCTTAACTTGTCGCGATAGGCTACAAGAGAGGACTCTATTTTCATTATTTTCCCGCTTTAGCAAGTTAACTAAATGATGGAAATTCGTTGTATTTTTTAAACCCGCGAAAAAAAATGTGGTTGACTGAGTCACTGCTGGCTGAATTGGACAGGCGATTTTCAC
Source organism: Sinocyclocheilus rhinocerous (assembly GCF_001515625.1). Classification (NCBI taxonomy): domain Eukaryota; kingdom Metazoa; phylum Chordata; class Actinopteri; order Cypriniformes; family Cyprinidae; genus Sinocyclocheilus; species Sinocyclocheilus rhinocerous. The sequence goes on from NW_015637137.1 coordinate 799,032, forward strand.
ATGAAGCGTTGGCCTCGAGTGTGGCGTTTCAGGTGTGAAAAAATCGGCACCAGTCCTCTACTAAGCATGTATGCCTTAAGCTTCACCCTCAGCTTGTGACAGCTGAAATGGATCTTGTGAAATGTGCGATCGCATCGCCGATCACTCTTGAGAAACTTAAAGATGAAGTAGGCTACGGAATATATAAATATCCAAATTTTTCAGACAGCTTGCACGCTGCCCGTTGGTTCGGCTGCTACATCAAAAATAAGTTTCTCAGTTATGAGGAGAATAAGAAACTTGCTCTGATTAGAGCCCTGCACCGGTCACCGCTCAAGTGGAAAAAAGGGCACTTCTCATATTTATTGTCATTTTTTTTTTCTAATCAAAACGTTAAATATTTTAGGGGTGTGCGATATTGACAAAAAATGTATCTCAATATTTTCAGGGATTTTATTGATAACGATAATTAGATGATATTTTGCTGAGTGTGTTATTGTGCTGATATCTTAAGGACTGCCGTGGACAGCTGACTCCTAAAATTTTTGTTATTCTTCATAATCTGTGTGGTGATCAGTTCACAGCAGTGATAGAAATTAATCTTTTCCAATAAGTTTAAATAGATTTTTACCTTTTAAATGAAATCAGTATTGACAAAATCCATCTTTGCAATGCAGAGGAAACACAGAAGCTGCATTAGAAGGGGCATTTAGATGCATTTACACATTGTTTAATGCAGGACATGAATGTATTTAACCTGCAGTTACAAATGCATTCATACTGTTTTGATATTTTAAACATAAAACGTTGAATACTGATATTTGAAATTATTTTTAAAAAAATGAAAAAATACTTTAAATATGAAATTAAAACTGCCAGTAGGTGGCAGCAAGTCACTGTTAATAAGTGAGTCATTGCGACTGAACCGAATCATTTAAACGCTTGATTCATTCAGGAACGAAACACCGACATGTTGCTCAGAGATGGAAATTGGAATTATATTTGTTGGCGAAATAGAGCAAAAACAGTCAATATTGTGTCTAAAACGTAAGTATCTTAATATTAAATTCTTGTTTATTGGACTGCTGTATAAAATCAATATCACATTTGTAATCATGCTGCATTTTGGTGGAAAAAAAACGTCAGTCTTCGCGTGATACTGATTAACTATACGAAATGATATAAATATATACATTTCTGCCCCCATATCTTGAATTTTGTGATCATTCTAAATGCATTTTAATAAACTGAATCATGCAGTGAACTGAATCATAGCTCTCATGAGTCATGGATGTTAGCAAGACAAATGAACTATGTTGCCTTTTGTCTTTTGGGTAATTAGCTGTAAATTCGAGGCACAGGTAGCTTTTAGTCTTTTGTTCATCACCACCACTCACCTCCACACCAAGACAAACACACCTGGAAAGGGAGGGAGGGCTCCACTTCTGCGCTCTCTGCCTGATGCGCATGTGCCGATCAATGTGTGCTACACTGGCTGCGCATGCGCGGAGGGGCGTCGGAACTCGACAGTCTCAACATTTCCCGACCCGACCTGATATTTTGATTTTTTATTAGTTTGACAAGGAAAGCTGTGCGCAAATAGAAACACACACACACGCGTACATATAGCTATACATATATTCATTTATCAAAAAATAAATAAAAGAAAAGAAAGAAAAAAAGGGCACTTTCTAGAAAAAGGGCCGGTGCTCAAGCCCCCTTTTATGTCTGGCTGCACGGGCCTCAAATAGCCTGGCTCTGGCCCGAGACGCTCAGGCCCTAGCCCGGCTCGTGTCCGACAGCTTCTCCCAAAACAGCCTACAGTATACTACTGTTTCAGCTATTAAAATAGTTTAGTTTTGTATGTAATGGCAAAGTGATTATATTTCGTTTCGTTTTTTTATTAAGTTAATTTAGAAAAACGTTTGGAGCATTTTTGTTTGTTAAATATAAGTTTTTGTTTTTAAAGTAACAACCAAGTGGCCAGCAGCAGACAGTGAGCTTGTTTGATCAATTTAGCCTTCTCAAATCATCAGGACTTGCTTAAAATAAAATATATAGATATAAAACAGTTCAAGCATATAACAGTGTTTAAACGTTAAACCTATAGGTGCGCTGTATCCATAGTTTGAGCGGAGAGTGCAAGCTGAAGCGCGCTTTGCAGGGCATGGAGGCGCCAGCGCAATCACTTGCATTTTTTTTCAACAGGAGCGCTTCACAAAAATGAACCGAAACTCAGCGAATACATGCCTCACAGACACGATAAATATATCTATATAAAGCTTTCAATTACTACTTAACGAAATAAAACAAATCAAAAACAAAAATTATTTCATTATAATCATAATCCGTAAATACGCACTTCTCTCTAAAGGCGCGTCTAATGAGGAGATGGCGAGTCAGGATCGGCAACGTCCTCCTTGCAACACCGACTCAGAAAACACTAGTTTATTAGTAAATAATTCAAATAGCTCCTTACTGTTTCCCCCTGACACATTTATGGTAATTACTTTTGCCGGTGCATTTGCGCAAACTTAAGCCTATTGCAAGCATTTGAGCGCAGAACTGTTTAGCTGCGCTGACGGCATACATGCTGCTGCTGGACACTAAAAACCGTCGAGCCGCGGTCTCGTGTTGTTTCCACCAGCGCGGCAATTTTTTTTCATCACTAATTGATGGATGTCTAAAATATAAAAATAAGGAGAAGCCTAAAACAGGCCAGAGGCCCGGCCCGCGTCTGAACTATGACGTGAAAATTGTCCCGAAGCCCGTCCCGAGGGGCGAAAAAAAGGCGGGGCCCCTCGGGCCCGGGCTGAAATGCAGGGCTCTAGCTCTGATCTAGCACACAGAAAACGATTTGACTGAAAATTTATCAGAAGAGATGAAAAAAAGATAGTGGTCATCTACGCAATTCGGAAAAAGAGGCGGCTTTTCTGCATTAGGTATGTTTTTTTTTTTTTATTTTTTTTACTCTTTGTACAGCAGTTATTGTTCATTCTAAATAAATTTTTAAATGTAGAATATGTGTTACATAAATACATGAAATGTAGAACATATAAAAAAGTGCTCGTGGCTCGTCTGCCAGTCACATAAAAGTGAAACTCCGCCTATGATGGTACCATGATCATTTAAGGTGGTATATTAATTTGTCTGTTTTTAAAACTCGTGTGAATATAAGTGATCTGTGAATTGGCTTTAAAGAATGAGCAAAAACAGAGATGGTATGAGGAACTTTTTCATTGGCCAGAATGAGATTATCACAGAGGATTCCAGTCATTGTCCACAGTGACACGTCCACTCTTCTGTCACCCAAGATAGAGGTCAGTGGTTCCCAAAGCCCAGTCGATATTCACACCAAAAAGGCAATAGCAAGACTCTACTGTAAACATTTTCTCTCTACTTTTTTTATATCGTTATTTAGTTATTTTATTAGTGATTTTTTAATAACTAATTACTGATATTGATAGTGGACACTATCAAACAAAGAATTAGTAGCCTAAGTTTAAACTCGCCTAAGCCTAAACTCGCAGCCTTTATTTAAAACGCAAAAAAAAAATAATAATAATAATAATACATACAGTGGGTACGGAAAGTATTCAGACCCCCTTAAATTTTTCACTCTTTGTTATATTGCAGCCATTTGCTAAAATCATTTAAGTTAATTTTTTTTCCTCATTAATGTACACACAGCACCCCATAGAGACTCAGTTGGCCATTCACTCTAGTCTCGCTTCTGGCCCTTTAAACGTCTCTTTGCGGTGGAGAAACATCTGGTTGTTGAATGAAACCCAGCCATTCATAAAAACAGGAGAGAGAACTGCTCTGATTGGCTGACTGCAGCTTCATGGTGGCGTAGGTAATGCAGAGACAGCCATTGGTCAATCGCTTGCTTGACGTGAGGAACTAACCAATGAGCGTGAGCTGCAATGTTAAGCCGATGCTCTCGGAAAAGCAGGCGATCCCATTATGAAAATTTCAGTCGCGTCAGGCTGAGGGAGAGCGCGATACCCATTACACATCGCAAACACAGACTGTTTTTCGCTTGGATTTACCAAATCACTCTTTTTTTTATACAAGCAGAGGATTTAATCACCGCTGGGTGAGTATGTTCTGCACGCTGCTCTAGTTTTGTATTGTTTAATTATACCCCGATGCAAGTTTCATATTTTGCTTGAATTTTTATAAAGTTGTATTTACTTCAAACGCCGCGTTTAGTTTTGCTGGCTCGCACGCCATTTTCTTTGTGCGCATATTTGGCAACCATTTCCCCGCTGTTTGTTTTCTCAGTACTTTTTTTTAAACTCAGCCATAATCGCAGTTTGAGTTCTGCAAAATTCATATGCGGTTTGATGAAGTGCTTCTCGCGCGTTTGGTATTTTTATGAATGGAACGACGCGCACGGAAGATCAAATTTCACTTCATTGAGAAAAACAAGCGGCCGAGGGAACGGATGGAGGGGGAGCGCGCGGCGATAATGGGCGCTGGGGGGGAGGGATTGAACTTCTTGAACTCGTTCCTATACCTGTTAACTCGCTGTTGTAATGCTATAATCTCGATTTACTTATTGAACAGCTATAGATTCCGCTGGCAGGCAGTGCGCATATTTGGCAACCATTTCCCCGCTGTTTGTTTTCTCAGTACTTTTTTTTAAACTCAGCCATAATCGCAGTTTGAGTTCTGCAAAATTCATATGCGGTTTGATGAAGTGCTTCTCGCGCGTTTGGTATTTTTATGAATGGAACGACTGAGTTTTTTTCGGGGTCGCGCGCACGGAAGATCAAATTTCACTTCATTGAGAAAAACAAGCGGCCGAGGGAACGGAGGGAGGGGGAGCGCGCGGCGATAATGGGCGCTGGGGGGGAGGGATTGAACTTCTTGAACTCGTTCCTATACCTGTTAACTCGCTGTTGTAATGCTATAATCTCGATTTACTTATTGAACAGCTATAGTTTCCGCTGGCAGCCTTTATTATCGCCAATAAAATCTTTAAAAGCACAAACTCTTCATTTTCAGCATGAAATGTGCAGACGCACGTTCCTCCTGTTTTATAAAGGTCTGATAAGCTTCAGGAAGCAATAATGGTAAGCGATGGATGTTTAATTAGTTCTTGAGAGGTTTTCTTGGCCTCGCGACTGTAATACGATTTTATGGCCTAAACACTTGCGTCAGGGAAAATAAACACGTGTGTGTGTGGTGATGAAGCATGATTTAGGCTTCGTTATTTTATTCCTGCCTTTCCACTGTTTAAATTTGAACCTTATTTGTTTTAAGAGATTAAGCTGGTTAATGTTGTTTTTTTTTTCTTTTTCTAAATTATTAATTTCATTTAGACTCAGAGTATGGAGTCTTGGGTAGTCTCATGGGCAACAGATGGCACTGTATGGTTATGTAAGGACCCCCATCTGTACCATGAGCCTTAAATGGTTTGTGTGAGAGAGAGAAGGAGAATGCAGCACAATTCATCTGAGATGAGAGTGAGTGTTACACAAACAAACAGGCTAGCTGAAGTTTTCACAGATCAAAGGGACAGTTGGTCCTGGACTGTCAGGACCTGGGACGTTCACTGACAGCTGCATCAGATCCTGACAGAGTGCGTTGTGTGTCTTTCTCTAAGTGCCACTTTTCTCGGCTCTTCTTCCAACAGGTGACGATAACACCCCCCTTTCTCCCAGTTTATTCCCGTTTTCCCTCCTGCTGCAGCCCCTTAGGCCGCAGTGAGAAGCAAGTGACATGGACGGGTTTTACGACCAGCAGGTCCCTTTCATGGTGCCCCCCAGTGTAAGTCTCTGCTTCAACTCGTCATGCCTCAATTTCTTCACTTTTGTGACTGTAATTCACTTTCAAATGTTTTACTACAGAAATCCATCCAAACTGGATGGCTGTGAACAATGATCACTTGTTCAAACTTTCATTATTTGATCTTGATCTTGGTCTTTTTTTTTTTTTTACAGAAATCTCACATGCCGGAACCATCTTGCAGGCCATTCAATGACCGAAAAAGGAAGTTTGCTGACACTGAGTTGGCACAGGATACAGAGGGTAAACAAATGAGCATGCAATCAATCCATCCAGATCCCTCTAAAGCACATCATTTAACCCTGGCCCAAACAAATCAGTCTGTTTATTCACAAATCAATCTTTGTGTCCCACAGAGCTCTTTCAAGATCTGAGCCAGCTACAAGAGATTTGGATAGCAGAAGGTACGGCAACAGTCCTAAGCTCTAGAATAGTCATGGTTATGGAATATATTTCATAACTACTGTTAAAACGCAACTTGGTTGTTAATGCATCATCCAGTGGTTGATCTCTGGGGCCCCATTCAAACGGGATGAGACATTACGGCATTTATAAATATACAAATAATTTATAGTTACTTTAAATATTTCATTTATTTTTATAAATAAATTAAATTGTTTTGTTTTTCCTCTCCATGTGCAGCCCAGGTACCTGATGACGAACAGTTTGTTCCAGATTTCCAGTCGGATAACTGTGAGTGCTCTTTGAATATTCCTGCAGTATAACCTATAGAACTTGCCTTTATGAATTATAGAAACTGTCTTTGAATTAGAGAAGCAATCCTGGCACCTTCCTCCTTGAAACCAAGAAAACCAATTGAAAGAATCTCAAAACACTGCATTCCAAAAGTTTCTGTGTCAAACCCAATTCCTAAGCATGAGTTTAAGATGTGTGTGTGCGTGTACACATGTGAGGCCCAGGCTGCCGCTGCGGTGCTGTAACTCATGGCAGCCTCCAGCTTGGTGACATTTTAATGGGGCTGGATCCTCGGCGCGCACACACTCTGGTTATTATGTGCTGGTGAACAGTGCTCTGGCTGTTTCCCTTGTTAGTTTTTCTTCCCATTTGGCTCTGAATAAGTCTGATTGTGTGCATTTTCTATGGTGTCAATGGTGTTTATTGTAGAAGGTGAATGCACATGGATGTGTTTGCATAGAAATTGTGTGTGAGAGGGTATGTGTGTGTTTGTCTGGCACAATTCCCCTTATCTGGCATCGTGCCTGTAGCTCTCACAGGCCCCTCTTTCACCACAGCTGGGCAGTGGGGCCCTTTTTCCATAGGAATCACGTGATAGTCTGCGAGTTCTAACTTGCAGCCTCCTTTTCTAGAGGGAAATGTCTTTTTTCCCCTCCTCCTTTTAAAACTGAGTAGTTCTAGTTGTCCAGTACTTACATATCCATCAAACATCTGACACCAGATGACGCTAGGTTATGCTACCGGTCAAAAGTTTGAAGTAATTAGGGGCCAATTGTATCCGTTAGAATTCTTATTATTATTATTCTTCTTCCACTCTTGAGTTTATGCCAGCCCATAGAACCGCTTGCGGGAAATTTGGCACAGTGATAGACGACAGTCTCAACATTAACCATAGCCAATTTGGAGTCTCTAACTCAAACTCTCTAGTGCCACCACATGTCCAAAGTTTCACTCATGTTTATGCTAATAACTTTTGAACCGTAAGGCACAGAAGGAAAATATTTTTTCCTCTGAATCCTTGGCTCATACCGAGTCGAATGAATTAATATAAAAAATCGTAACGTTTAGTTATTTTTTAATCGTAATTGTTTATTTATTTTTTATTATAGAATGAATTCACCAAAATTTAAAAAATCGTAAGGTTTAGTTTTTTCGCTATTTTTAATAGTTCATAAAACCTACTTTTTCGAACTCGTCAGACGGTTTGTCTGATTTTCTCCAAAATTGGCTCAGATCATTTTCTGACCATGCTGGCAAAAAGTTATGGAATTCAAGTTGATTCATCAAAACGTTCTCGAATAACGCGCAAACAAATTATATGAAAAGTGCACAAAAATGGATCTGAGGCTATACCTCCGCAACGGTTTTGCGTATTGAGACCAAACTTGGTGTGTGTTATAACAAGCATGACCTGAGGCTACCTGCAGTGTTTGGCGCTGTGCCACCTAGTGGTCTGGAGATATAAAAAAATGGCTATTTTTGCTTATAACTTCTGAATGGTTTGGCCAAAAATCACAAAACTGGTCTCTTTAGATTCGGTGGAGCATGCCGAGTCGAACCAGATCTAATTTTCCCATGTCAGCCTTTATGAACGCATTGATGTATCGTTACGAAACTCGGAATTTCAAACTTTTGACCAGTAGCGTAGGTTCCAAGTTAAAGAACTGTGTTTTTGTTAGTATTTGTGAGACTTTGAATTTTAACAAAAAAAAATTTCTCTCTCTAGTGATGTTCCATGGACCCCCTCAAACAAAAGTAAAGCGGGAACTGAGCCCAAGCAGAGAGTTTTCCCCGTGTGGACAAGAGCAGAGACTGTCTCCATATGGAGAAAAGTGCCTATATAACTACAGGTATATATATTTCTTTATCCTTTCCTTCTCCATTTTTCTCTCACTCCTTCTCACTGAATCATATTTATTTCTGTTTTGTCATTTAATTTTAGTGCCTTCGACAGGAAGCCATTTACTTTTAACAAGCCACTCACTCCTCCTTCTACACCGGCATCACCCTTTGGCTCCTCCACCAGCACAGCAACACACCCTGTGCAAAAAAGAGTGATGCCACAAGCCCAGACTCAGACACAAGGCCCGCCACTATTACCTGGTCCCAACCACAGCTCCACACCTCCACATCAGAGAGCACAGACTCCACTCCACAGTCAGAGCCCACCTTTTGCTGTGCCCTGCCCACCTGTCAATCACCCAGATGCCTCCTACAGCACAGACCACAGGTATGGATATATGACAAGATGCTTTTGATCCCGGCACTTCATAGTTACTTTTCGGGTCACGGTGATCATTTTCTAACCTCATTTCTATCTTTACCTCCTACTTGAGCTGCTCGTGCCTGTTGAAAGTGCTGTAATCAGCTCAGGTTGAGCCTTTCATTGGTATTATCTTGTTAAAGATGCCACACTGACCTGGAAAGCAGTTATATATTTATCCCATTCAAGTCCAGGTTTAAAAAAGAGCTTTACCACCAGACTTATCCCTTTGACGTGACACTAATGATCTCAGTTGCCTTTGGTGTTGTGAATAATGCCATCTCAACGTAATTTCTCATCTTTTGCCTTTCTCTTTCGTTAGGTTCCATCGTCAGCTTTCCGAGCCCTGTCTGCCATTCCCGCAGTCCGATGGCCGCTGTCAGACACCTTACCCCCCGCAGGCCCGTGGCCATTTTCCCCGACACGGCCGCCCCCCTTATCAGCGCCACATGTCAGAGCCGTTAGTGCCAATGCCTCCCCAGGGATTCAAAAAGGAAATGGTAGATCCCTGTTACAATGAGCAGGGTTTGCAAAACATGGGACCTCCTCGTGCACCGTTGTTCCACCAAATGTCAATCAAACAGGAGCCCAGAGACTTCGGCTATGACTCAGGTAGGTGTAAATTAGGGCTGCACGATAAATCGCATGCGATATTTAACGCGCATCTTATCAGTAAAACCGCTTCTGTAATCAGCGGTAAATCTCCATCACCTGCGGGCTTTCACATTGAGCAGCATTAACTACACAGAGCCGTTGTTCACTGACGAGCTGCGCAAAAAATCGCGCGAATATCTTACGGTACATTCACACGGTGCGTCGATGCTTGATGGAGGGCGTTTCTGAAGCTTGGTGCTGACGCGACTGTCATAGTGACAACAGCCAATCACATTAGTTTTCTGGTGTTGCATGAACGCGATTGTCTGCACCAGGGTATTTGCATAAGGTGATCTGATTGGCTGACGCCTGCATTGGCACTTGAAAAGTTTTCAACTTCTGCCACGAGCAACGGACCCACAATTCAGTTTGGCAACGCTTGCCGCCACTCCATTCAAAGTAAACAAGAGGCATTGACGCAGGCGACCCGTGTGAATGTACCATTAACGAGTTGCTGTAAAATAAGTAACGTTGGCTGTAAAATTGTCATAATGGTGAAATTTCAAAGGCAAAAGGTCCATTTTTAATAGTGTAGTGATGAATAAAGCACAGCTTACACTGTCACTTTCTGTTGGTCAACATGGAGAATTTGTGGAAATAAATCATTTGCACTCAAAAATGAAATTCCAGCACAAATTCCTTTTGAAATGACTCTTATTGGCAGCAAAAAAATCACCTCACAACAGTATATGTGACTGTACCATTAGTGTGAAACAACTAATGGTACAGATCTGATAAACATAAAATTTTATTTACTTTCAAACTTTATTATATTGTGTAGTTTATATTACTTCTAAAGGGATTTTATAATAAAAAAATTCTGATGAACTTGAACTCAAACTTTCTATTATACTGTATTATTTAATTTATTATTTTAATCTGACTGTATTATTTTTCTCAATTGTCTTGCAGAAGTGCAGAACTGCCAGTCATCTTTTGGCAAATCGGCAAACTTCTATGGCCCCAACAGCGAGGGTAAGACTTTTGTCAGTTTAGTTTCATCTACCTCTACTTCCTTCAGGTGCAGATGATTTATTAATAAACAACTTTTAATTAGTCTTACGTCCATATTAAATTCATTTTTTTTTTCCCTGGCTGCCAATTGCAGGTTTTGGGTATGACGGAGAATCCCACCTGTATTATGACGATACATGTGTAGTGCCAGACCGCCTGGAGGGAAAGCTGAAGCAGGAGGGTGGAGTTTTCCGGGAGGGTCCTCCGTATCAACGAAGGGGGTCTCTGCAACTCTGGCAGTTCCTGGTCACTCTGCTGGACGACCCATCCAACAGCCACTTCATCGCTTGGACTGGCCGTGGGCTGGAGTTTAAACTCATTGAACCAGAGGAGGTCAGTGTGTTATGAAAGCAAATGGCTTTATATCCAATTTATTTAGCCAACAAGCAGAATTAATGCACCCTTTTTTTTAAAAGGTTGCTCGCCGTTGGGGCATCCAGAAGAACAGGCCTGCGATGAATTATGACAAACTGAGCCGCTCCCTGCGCTACTACTATGAGAAGGGCATCATGCAGAAGGTAAAGGCACGTTCCCGTTCCAATGTCATTTTTCTTCTTTCAATCCCTTTATCATAGTTCCCTCATTATCTGTAGTTAGTCAGAGCTACCCCATCAAAACATATCAGCTTTTCTCAAATAAGTTTCTAAGACATATCTCTTTCTCTTGTTCATATGCAGGTTGCTGGAGAGCGGTACGTGTATAAGTTTGTGTGTGATCCCGATGCGCTCTTCTCCATGGCATTCCCTGATAACCAGAGGCCCAGTCTGAAAGCAGACCCTGATGGGCTGCAGGTTCCAGAGGACGACACTGTTCCGCTCTCACATTTTGATGAGAATAACAGTGTCCCGTATCCAGGCGATGCCAGGGACCAGTGCTTAGCGGGGCCATCCTTTCCTGAAAATTACACTTTCTGAACTGTTTCACCACTGATGGGCAGACCAGAAGAACTCTAAAATGCATCCTCACACTCCAAATGCAGCTCATGTCAAATTGTAATCGCTCCAATGAGGAATCTGTAGCGCCTGCTGTCAAGTCTCTAGACTTTCTTGCCACACTTTTATTGTTTGTTACTACACCGGTTCCATGATGGAATTTTTTTTTTTAATTACAAACAACAAAACTTAAAGGGACACAACAGTATTTTCCAGTATAACCTATGATTTTATATATATAAATAAGTGTATATTTTAAAATATGGCTTTTGTGCACTGCTTTCTTTGTGTATCAGACCTGGTGTCTTTTTTCAATGCTTTGCTTTAATGAGATTTGTTACAACTTCTGACAATGCAAAATGATGCACCTCAGGCTGTTGTCATTATCAGAGTGTATATAGCTTTGATTATAATCTGGAAAAATGCACAATTTTTCTCCAGCTGGCCAAGTAAAATGCTTTATAACTGTTCAGAAATAGTTATTTCAATTGCTTTTGTAATGTGATTTTTTTGGATATGGGGTGGGGTAGAATGGACAAAAAGAGGGTAAGGGATTTGAAAAGTGAAATCTATGTATATTATGAATATATTTTTGCAAAAGCTGAATTAAATTGCATTGTATAAGCTGTACAACAGACTTTTATCACTTAATCTGTTCTTTTTGTATAGTGGTATGTGTGTGTGAAATTGCAAACCAGCTCTTGATATAGGGGAAAATCAAGGCTGAAATGCCTGATCCAGGATCAGTCATGCTTGTGCGACCTTTAACTGTTTACCAAAGGATTATAGGGAGGCTGTCTGATCTCTGCTCAGTAGTAAACAAGCATGGCAAGAAGCTCTTTCCACCTTCACTGTCAACCGTATTTGTCTGTACTGGGTACAACAGACCCCTAGTTCTGTTTCACTGTGGATAAAACTGTTGTCTCATTGTCTTTTGAAGACAGTTTCTTTCATTAAGAATTTTCAAGTACAGTTTTGGTGTACAATTACAGGTCTGTATTTTCTAAACTATAAGGTACAAGATAAATAAACGGATATGGTGGTTCTTGGATTTTTTTCCCTATGTGTTTCTTTTAATAACTTAACTTGGACAAGGTAAAATTTCTCCAAATCTATTCTGATGAAGAAACTCGTCTTGGATGGCCTGAGGATTAGTACATTTTCAGCAAATTTAGATTTTTGGGTTAATTTGTTGTGTTTGGAACAGTGTTGCCAAGTCCGCGGTTTTCGTGGAATTGGGCTACTTTAAAGGGTTAGTTCACCCAAAAATGAAAATTCTGTCATTAATTACTCACCCTCATGTCGTTTCAAACCCGTAAGCCCTTTGTTCATCTTCGGAACACAAATGAAGATATTTTTGATGGAATCTGAGAGCTGTCTGACCCTCCCATAGACAGCAATGCAACTGAAATGTTCCCAAGTCCAGAAACGCAACAGCATACATTGTTTTACGTCCAGCGGATATTCTCCAAAATGGCACCAGGGTGATGCGGAGGAGACGAATTGTTGTATAAAGTCGTTATTTTTTTTATAAATATTTTTTGGTGCGTAGCTTCGTATAATTACGGTTGAACCCCTGATGTCACATGGATTATTTTATAGATCTCCTTGCTACGTTTCTGGACTTGGGAACATTTCAGTTGCGTTGCTGTCTATGCAGAGTCAGACAGCTCTCAGATTACATCAAAAATATCTTCATTTGTGTTCTGAAGATGAACGAAGGTCTTACGGGTTTGAAATTACATGAGGGTGAGTAATTAATGACAGAATTTAAATTTTTGGTGAACTAACCCTTTAACACTGTAGCCACTGTTTGTTTTTTGAAGCGACCCCAACAATGCGATATTTAGCCCCTGAAATGCGAATCATACTGGGAACCCCACCAAAAAAATGTGTATTTTAACCCCACCCCACCCCCTCCAGAACGGCATTTTTAATTGGGACCCCCCTCGAAACGTGATTGGGCTAGTTTTAAGTAGCAATTGGGCGGGTTTTGTTTTGAAAACCTGGCAACCCTGGTTCTGAGCAACTGGAAAGTTTGGTAGTGTGTGACCTTCAGTTCTTCAGTGTACAATGCACAGTTTTTTTCTGTAACCATTTACAATGTCCACAGATGTATGAGTATGATGGCCTTGTGTTATAAAATCTGTTAAAATTTAAAAGAAAATTGTGCAGTCTGTTTCAGCCTTTACATTTTGACTATTCAGTATCTGAAAATCCTTTGTAATGTAACAGCAGGACTACTAATGAGGTTCCTGATATCTATCAGAAAAAAAACATTAACATTCCAGCAAAACCATGCATTTTACATCCTGCAGGAATCTTATCATTTCTGTAGGATGTTACACAATCCTACAGGACGTCAGTGGACATACCTTCAGGAATCCTATAAGTACATAAGAAATCCTGCAGGAGTGTTAGATTCCTGCAGGACATAACACAGTCATACAGGAACAACTCTACAGGACTCCTGCAGGAATATACCCTGTCCTGTAGGATTTTTATTCAGTCCTACAGGATTCCTGCAGGATCCCTGCACATAAAACCAAAATCCTACAGGATTCCTGCAGGATTATTTTGTAAAGGGTGTGGCACATTAAGGAATCTCATTCCCGTGGGACTGTGATCTTTCCTGGAGCCTCTCAGTTTGACCGCTAAAACTGTAACCCAGCAAAGCCTGTGTAACGATGCGATGCATAGTAACAGGCTATTGCATAACCAAGTGACGCTCATTCTCTTTCTCCTCTGCTCTCTTCTTTAGCAGGGTTAGTCTTAATCCTACTGGTGACCTTGTTTCCTGGAGCCAAAGAGCTGAAGAGTTATTAAGATGTCATATAGTCTGATCACGATAAAGGAACTCAAGCTGATTCAAGGAATAAAGGTTACATTTTTTTGGTGCAAGACTACAGCAAAATTACATATACCTAAAACGTATTATTCTGCTTTAGGGACTGAGTATCATATTTACTGTTATACAACAGTTCCACTTCTCAAATTTGATTGGCCAAGTGGCAGCCTAAGAATGGTTATATGTAGTATAACAGCACTAGGATGTTTCAGTATTTGTTTCGCTCAGTTCATCTGTGCTCATGCCATTCCAGAGCACAGTATGTGAACAGTGCTGATTACTTTCTATCAATTACTTGTCTATAGAACTGTTGTATAAGAGCAATATCACACTCACAATTGTGCTTAATATCAGATGTGATTTTCTGTGGCACAGGCTGCAGCCCTGCAGATATTCAGCACCATCACACTTCTGCTCAGAGTTGAGTTATGGCGTCAAAAACAGACGCCTCGAAAACATCCTGAATGGAAGGAAGCGGCACTGCCCAAAACTGACCTCCAAAAAGTCTGGTGGCTGGGTTGAGTAAATGAGCTGCTGGTTACTTTTAGTGTAATAGCGCCGACTGGTGGTTTTTAACGTAAATGACAGGTTGATGTTATATAAGCACGCACGTCACCGAACACGTAATTTTACGTCAACGAGAGGAATAACTCTATTAGGTTAATTACCAGTAACTACGTCTGTGATCATTTTGGGCGTAACTAATATTTTCATGATGAGCCAACGTGTTTAATAAGTAAAAATGCAAGCACAATATCATTGGCCACAAAGGTTATCAGTCAAATAGCCAGAAGACTTCCGTGTATCTGTACGCTTGGTTTTGTTTTAGAGCTAGCTGATCCAAAACACGCTCTCCATAGTAAATATAGAATTTTTTATGACGTCAGATTAAACTCCTATCGCTGTCAGTCACCCTTCCTACCCTAATGACGTCATCCAATCACTTCCTGTTACAGTCCAAGTACGGAAGAGATTGCACGAAAACTTTCCCATAAGATTCATTTTTAGGTCGCTTCTATTCGCAAGTGCGATCATAAAGTATGGCGTACCCAGGATATAACAATGTAAGTGTCACTTATATTTTTATGTTCAATTGCAGTTTGCAAAATGTAAAAGAAATTGATATTTTCCTTAAGATGACATCTTGCTTGAGAAATCTATATAGCATCATGTTATTACGCCACAAATAGTTTAATCAAATAAATTACATTTTCTTTCATATGAATTAGGCATAAACTATAACACGCAGCAAGTCATTTGGTAAACAGATCCCGGGTCAGAAATTTAACTAACGATGCAGGGCAATATTTGCCCGCTGGAATTGGTTTTCAAGGGCATTTTAACCTTTATAAGGACCAAAAAATAAAATAAAATAATAAAACAAAGAAAAAAGAAAAGAAAATATCTTGAATGATTATTTTTACCCTACTGGTAAAATATGTTTTCCCGCCTTTTAAGCATAGACTTAGAAAATGTGTTTGATTAATGCTTAAAACAAGTCTTAATGTATTAATATAGGAAATGAATCAAGTGAAATAAATTCACTATCTGAAAAATTATGCTAGTTATCTATGCTGTCGGAAAAAAGTGCAAAAAATATACAAATATAGATTTGTATTATATAATAATTGTTTATATTAACAAGCTTGTCACTGGGGCATTACCCTTAAAAGGACAACTTTGTACCTTATCTATCACTAAAAGGTACATATGCACCCTTAATACTTTTAGGGGTAAATAACGTACAAAGGTATTGAAGATACTGCCCCAGTGACAGGCTGCTGTAGCCCAAAAGGTACAATTTATTCACATTTTTCCTCAGATTTTAGTCAAATACAGGTAGCAGAATAGTGAACAATATACCAAGTAATTCAGTTCAATACTATTTTATAAGCTTATTAGCATTTTAAACACGCGTTTGGTCCCCATGCTTGCATGTTTAATATCACAGTAAATTTTTATGTAATCTCTGTTCACTACTGAGAAATTCCCCCCTGACATTTTAAACATAGTGATTTTCATTGGCATTTTCTGCTTCAAGTAGTGGTTCTGACTCTGCTTTATCCTACCTGTCTGATTTAGTACAAACATAGGTTAATGTGGACAAAAAAGGAATATACACAACTGCATGTTCTTTACTACACAAACCACACTTATGTGCATCAACCTCTCAACTATATGAACATGTAGGCTGGAGTTTATTTAGGCCAAATAGTGATTGCCCTGTCTGTATTCTTGGTAAAACCCTGTGGGATGTGTCAGACTATATATTTGTTATCAGTATAATTAGGTAATTGTGAGTTGTGGAGCAATTCCAAGGGGAATTATATTTACGTTTATACAGTGTGTAGCAATTGGAATACATTACTCAGTATTCAGTGTTCTTTGAACAGAAACTAAAGGTTGATTTGGATTGCACTTTTTCTTCTAGTTGTAAATAGGACTATTGTCATGGGCGGACCACTTGAATTTGAATGACAGTCCTTGTTCTAAAACATTTTAAAAGTAGCGAAGCACAGAAATTTAATCAACCAGAAATATTCAGCGAAAATTTTAGCTTTTAATTTTTTTTTTTAATTATTATTCTTGGTTTTGATCTGTCTTCATTTGGATTAACTGAGGTATTTTAGTCGCTGCAGTTATCAGGTGATGTATGAACAAAATTTAACTATAAATTTGTTTTAGTGTGCTTACCATCCAGTAATTTTAATATGCATTGTACTTTGTTAACTTTGATATGAAACAAATCGTGTGCTTTCAAATTCTGTCAGTTTCATAAATGAAAATCAAACAATAAATGATGATTTTTCTTTCTTTTTGTTTTTTTTTGACAACACTTGTCCAAAGTGCACGTGAACCAATCATCTCTTCCTCTTTGCTACTAGTTATAGCACAAAATAAACATGAATGAAAATCAGAAGGTATCAGTTGAAAGAACCATTTACTAAAATATATAATTAATCAGTGTTTCAACTGTGGAAAGCTATCAATAAAATAGCTTGTAAATAATGTAATGTTACATTTACCCCAGGAAAGCCATTCAGTGTCAACAACTAGTAAATTAGTACTAATAAAACTAGTAAATTGGAAAAACAATCTTTAGTTAGGAGCATTTTGCTAATTAGATGCACTATATTACATATTCACCATTATCTGTTTTCTTCATTATTTAAAGGGATAGTTCACCCAATTACCCTATGATTTACTCAAGCCATCCTAGCTGTATATGACTTTTTTCTTTCAGACGAATACAATCGGAGTTTTATTAAAAAATGATTTCGATATAAGCCAAGAGGAGGCTATCATAGTCTCACCAGAGCTTATGCTGCGTTCCAGACAACTCTAAATTCAGATTTTTCCCACCTCCTACATGCAAATAACATCTAGAAGAAGGCCACTTGAAGTCGGACATACGACCTGTGAACTCAGGGAGGATCGATCAACCCCGACTTCAGTGAGATGCGTCATTTGACATCACTGCTTCCAACAAGCATAATGTGGAGCTACCTTGTGTCAAACTTAAAAACATTATACATCAACTTAATAAAATGATACCTTAAGTTTTGCTTTTCATCAGCTGTTTTCAAAACGAACAGCAGCATTTTATGTTAATTTCTTTTTCTGTTTTTGCCATAATTGACACAAAAACAGGAAATGCTCTCGTTGTGTCATAGCGACATTTTATAAAAGTGACATGATAATGACTGAAACTCACTGAGGTTGGAAGTGGGATATTTCAACTCGGATGTTCCTACTTCCGACCTTGTCTGGAACGTGGAATTACGCTACACCTGTCATCCACTGGAGTGCCACTCTTGTGAATGCGTGTACGACAGTTAATGGAAGCCAGAGAGTTTATAAAGTTTTAAATAAGGATATTTTCCTTACACACAAATGCATTGATTCACTTCAGAAGGCCTCTATTAACCCCCTGTAGCCATGTGGAGCAATTTTTTATGATGTATGGATGCAGTTTTTCTGGGCTTCAAAATCTTAAACCCCATACACTGCCATTATTAAAGGGGTCATATGATGCGATTAAAATTTTTCCTTTCTCTTTGGAGTGTTACAAGCTCTTGGTGCATAAAGAAGATCTGTAAAGTTGCAAAGACTAAAGTCTCAAATCCAAACAGATATTCTTTATAAAAGTTAAGAGTCAACCACGCCTACCTAAAACGGCTCGTTCTAACATGCCCCCACATGTCTATGTCACGATGTGGGAAGATTTGCATAACACAGCCCAAATGTTCACGCAAAGAAAGAAACCATAACTTTTATTCTCGCTGTAGTATTGTTGCCGCC